>NW_020911199.1:0-239 GCF_003984885.1 Neopelma chrysocephalum | reverse complement strand
CAGTCTCTCCCAGTGCCACCCAGTGCCCCCAGTCCCTCCCAGTCCCTCCCAGTGCCCCCAGTCCCTCCCAGTGCCCCCAGTCCCTTCCAGTCCCTTCCAGTGCCCCCAGTCCCTTCCAGTCCCTCCCAGTGCTCCCAGTCCCTCTCAAGGCCCCCCCAATCCCCTCCCAGTCCCCCCAGTCCCCTCCAGTCCCTCCCAGTTGCTCCCAGTCCCTCCCAGTCCCTCCCAGTGCTCCCAGT
>NW_020911198.1:341-616 GCF_003984885.1 Neopelma chrysocephalum | reverse complement strand
ATGCAGGAATACAGCGCCGCCTCCCCATGACGGGGCCCGGAGAGGCAGAGGACTGTCCAAAGGCGGTCTTCCGACACCAACAGCCGCCAGGCTGGTGTCCGCAGCTCTCTGAACCCTTAAGCAGCGCGTGCGAGGAGCTCGGGGCTGTGGCCCGGCAGTTGCCGGTAGAAATGGATAAAATCCCCGATTCGTATGTTTGCGTTTGAGAACTTGATGGTGATTTCTCTACCCTCGGTGGTCTCTAGCAATGGGTCCTGCTGCACCTGGGCTCTGCC
>NW_020911198.1:0-241 GCF_003984885.1 Neopelma chrysocephalum | reverse complement strand
GCAGGAGTTCTCTGAAAGGCAGAGAGTAAAGCAAGGAAACAGGAACGGCTCGACAACGAAAAGAACGATGAGTGTTCCGAGGCAATGCTTTATGGAGCAGAGGGAGGGACGGAAGGGAGGATAGTTCGGGGGCAGAGCTCTTTGAAGAACCTGCCAGGCACGACGGCAGCCTCAACGGACATGCACGGCCACCTCAGCCCCAGCCGCGGCCCCCACGGTCCCCGGCCGCCAGCCCAGTGCA
>NW_020911197.1:445-905 GCF_003984885.1 Neopelma chrysocephalum | reverse complement strand
TTTTTTCCCATTAAAATCCCATTTTTTCCCATTAAAATCCCAATTTTTTCCCCCCAAAAATCCCATTTTTTTCCATTAAAAAATCCCAAGTTTTTTCCCATTAAAATCCCAATTTTTTTTTCCAAAAAAATCCCATTTTTTTCCCATTAAAATCCCATTTTTTTCCCATTAAAATCCTAATTTTTCCCATTAAAATCCCATTTTTTTCCCTAAAAAATCCCTTTTTTTCCCCCAAAAAATCAATTTTTTTCCCTAAAAAATCCCATTTTTTTCCCTAAAAAATCCCATTTTTTCCCATAAAAAAATCCCATTTTTTCCCATTTTTCCCCCCCAAAAATCCCAATTTTTCCCATTAAAATCCCATTTTTTTCCCCTAAAAATCCAATTTTTTCCCATAAAAAAAATCCCATTTTTTTTCCATTAAAATCCCAAATTTTTTCCCATTAAAATCCCAATTTTT
>NW_020911197.1:0-345 GCF_003984885.1 Neopelma chrysocephalum | reverse complement strand
TTTTCCCTAAAAAATCCCATTTTTTTCCCTAAAAAATCCCATTTTTTTCCCTAAAAAATCCCAATTTTTTCCCCAAAAATTCCCATTTTTTTCCCATTTAAATCCCATTTTTTCCCCATTAAAATCCCATTTTTTCCCTAAAAAATCCCAATTTTTCCCATTAAAATCCCATTTTTTTCTCCATTAAAATCCAATTTTTCCCATTTTTTTCCCATTAAAATCCCAATTTTTTTTCCCCAAAAATCCCAATTTTTTCCCATTAAAATCCCATTTTTTTCCCATTAAAATCCCATTTTTCCCCATTAAAATCCCAATTTTTTCCCATTAAAATCCCAATTTTTTTCC
>NW_020911196.1:425-840 GCF_003984885.1 Neopelma chrysocephalum | reverse complement strand
GGGGGTCTGTGGGGTCCTGAGGGGATTTGGGGGGGTCTGGGGAGGGTGAGGGAATTCTGAGAGGTCCTGAAGGGGTTTGGAGGAGCCTTAAGGGGGTTTGGAGGGATTTTTGGGGGGGTCCTTTGGGGATTTCGGGGGGGTCTGGGGTCCTTTCCTGAGGTTTGGGGTCCCTTTCCCATGCATTTTGGGGCCCCTTTTCCCTGGATTTTGGGGCCCCTTTTCCCTGGATTTTGGGGCCCCTTTCCCACGAATTTTGGGGTCCCTTTTCCGTGGGTTTTCCCTGGATTTTCCCGGGATTTCCCCCTGGATTTTCCCTGGATTTCTGCATTCCCAGGATGCACGACGACCGCTGGGACCCGGAGCCCCCTGAGGACCCCGAGACCCCCCAGGTGACCCTTTTTTTTGGGGGGGGGGG
>NW_020911196.1:0-415 GCF_003984885.1 Neopelma chrysocephalum | reverse complement strand
GGGGGTCTGTGGGGTCCTGAGGGGATTTGGGGGGGTCTGGGGAGGGTGAGGGAATTCTGAGAGGTCCTGAAGGGGTTTGGAGGAGCCTTAAGGGGGTTTGGAGGGATTTTTGGGGGGGTCCTTTGGGGATTTCGGGGGGGTCTGGGGTCCTTTCCTGAGGTTTGGGGTCCCTTTCCCATGCATTTTGGGGCCCCTTTTCCCTGGATTTTGGGGCCCCTTTTCCCTGGATTTTGGGGCCCCTTTCCCACGAATTTTGGGGTCCCTTTTCCGTGGGTTTTCCCTGGATTTTCCCGGGATTTCCCCCTGGATTTTCCCTGGATTTCTGCATTCCCAGGATGCACGACGACCGCTGGGACCCGGAGCCCCCTGAGGACCCCGAGACCCCCCAGGTGACCCTTTTTTTTGGGGGGGGGGG
>NW_020911195.1:378-692 GCF_003984885.1 Neopelma chrysocephalum | reverse complement strand
GGGGGTGTCAGTGGGGTTTGGGGGTGTCAGTGGGGTTTGGGGGGGTCAGGGCTGTTTTTGGGGTCTCTGGGGGTGTTTCTGGTGTCCCTGGGAGTGTTTTTGGGGTGTATTTGGGGTCATCACTGTGCCCCCTCCTTGCTGACGTGCAGCCGCAGCTGCTGCAGCTCCCAGGGGGTGTCACTGGGGTTTTGGGGGGTCCCCGTGTGTGGGGGTGTTTTTGGGGTCCCTGGATGTGTTTTTGGGGTGTTTTTGGGGTCATTACCGTGCCCCGTCCCCGCTGAGTCTGAGCCGCAGCTGCTGCAGCTCCCGGGGGG
>NW_020911195.1:0-278 GCF_003984885.1 Neopelma chrysocephalum | reverse complement strand
TTTTGGGGTGTTTTTGGGGTGGTTACCGAGCCCCGTCCCCGCTGAGTCTGAGCCGCAGCTGCTGCAGCTCCCGGGGAGTGTCACTGGGGTTTGGGAGGTCCCTCTGGGTGGGGGTGTTTTTGGGGTCCCTGGGGGTGTTTTTGGGGGGGTCAGGGCTGTTTTTGGGGTGTTTTTGGGGTGGTTACCGAGCCCCGTCCCCGCTGAGTCTGAGCCGCAGCTGCTGCAGCTCCCGGGGGGTGTCAGTGGGGTTTGGGGGGTCAGAGCTGTTTTTGGGGTCC
>NW_020911194.1:525-782 GCF_003984885.1 Neopelma chrysocephalum | reverse complement strand
GGCTCAGTGCCTGTTCACAGCCTTGTCCTCATCCCCATCCCCATCCCTGTCCCATCCCCATCCCTGTCCCATCCCCATCCCTGTCTCATCCCCACAGCCCCACGATGTCACTGTCCATGGACACCCGGATGGGCAGCTCGGCCTCCAGCCTGGGATTGGGATTGGGAGTGGGATTGGACACAGCTCAGCCCCAGCTCAGCACCTGTTCACAGCCTTGTCCTCGTCCCCATTCCCATCCCCATCCCTGTCCCATCCCC
>NW_020911194.1:0-515 GCF_003984885.1 Neopelma chrysocephalum | reverse complement strand
TGGGATTGGGAGTGGGATTGGACACAGCTGGGGCCCAGCTCAGCACCCGTTCACAGCCTTGTCCTTGTCCTCAGCCCCGGTTCCATCCCCAATCCATCCTCTTCCTCATTTCCATCCTCATTTCCATTCCCTTCCCTTTATCCCTCCCCCTCCTCATCCTCATTTCCATCCCTGATCCATCCTCTTTCTTATTTCCATCCCTGATCCATCCTCCGCCCCATTTCCATCCTCATTTCCATCCTCATTTCCATTCCCATCCCTTTTTCCATCCCCATCCTCATCTTCATTTCCATCCCTGGCCATCTCCATCCCTGTCCTCAGACCCATTTCCATCCCCAATCCATCCTCAGCCTCATTTCCATCCCCATTCCCAGTACTTCCAGTATTCCTGTTATTCCCATTATTCCCAGTGTTCCCAGTATTCCCAGTATCCTGCTATCCCTCACCTGACCCTGAAGTCATCGGCCACCACCCTTGTTATCCCCAGTGTTCCCAGTATTCCCAGTGTTCCCAGT
>NW_020911193.1:547-1084 GCF_003984885.1 Neopelma chrysocephalum | reverse complement strand
GGGGGGAGGGGCAACAGGGCCCCTCCCCCACCTACAGCCCCCCCAAAAATGGGACCAATGAAGAGGGTGGGGGAGGGGCCTTAGGTAGGGGAGGGGCCATGGGTGGGGGAGGGGCCACAGAGTAGGGGAGGGGGCCCCAGAGTGGGGGAGGGGATGCAGGTGGGGGAGGGGCCAGAGGTGAGGGAGGGGCCGTGGGTGGGGGAGGGGCCACAGAGTCAGGGAGGTGCCATAGGTGGGGAGGGGGCCAGAGGTGGGGGAGGGGCAATGGGTGGGGGAGGGGTCATAGAACAATCCCCGCCCCCTCCCCCCTGGCCTCGGTAAATTAAGGGGAGGAGCCAAGGTGGGGGAGGGTCCTCCCTGCTCCTCCCCCCCTCACCCCTCCCCCCTTTCCCCTCCCCCTCCAGATCCGATGAACCCGCAGGACCCCCCGGGACCCCCCCCAGCGATGGGGGAGGGGTTGGACCCGCTCCTCCCCCCCCTCATCTCCCACCCCCCCTTCCCCCCAAAACTGTGGGGGTGGGGCCGCCCCTCCCCCAC
>NW_020911193.1:0-537 GCF_003984885.1 Neopelma chrysocephalum | reverse complement strand
GGGGGGAGGGGCAACAGGGCCCCTCCCCCACCTACAGCCCCCCCAAAAATGGGACCAATGAAGAGGGTGGGGGAGGGGCCTTAGGTAGGGGAGGGGCCATGGGTGGGGGAGGGGCCACAGAGTAGGGGAGGGGGCCCCAGAGTGGGGGAGGGGATGCAGGTGGGGGAGGGGCCAGAGGTGAGGGAGGGGCCGTGGGTGGGGGAGGGGCCACAGAGTCAGGGAGGTGCCATAGGTGGGGAGGGGGCCAGAGGTGGGGGAGGGGCAATGGGTGGGGGAGGGGTCATAGAACAATCCCCGCCCCCTCCCCCCTGGCCTCGGTAAATTAAGGGGAGGAGCCAAGGTGGGGGAGGGTCCTCCCTGCTCCTCCCCCCCTCACCCCTCCCCCCTTTCCCCTCCCCCTCCAGATCCGATGAACCCGCAGGACCCCCCGGGACCCCCCCCAGCGATGGGGGAGGGGTTGGACCCGCTCCTCCCCCCCCTCATCTCCCACCCCCCCTTCCCCCCAAAACTGTGGGGGTGGGGCCGCCCCTCCCCCAC
>NW_020911192.1:448-1324 GCF_003984885.1 Neopelma chrysocephalum | reverse complement strand
GGGACCAACCCAGTCCCCGTACTGCTGCACCATACTTATTATTTTTATTCTTTTATATATACTATAAATATATACAGTATATACACACTAATTACTCGCCACCACATAAAGGAGTACATATAGGAGCCCCTAATTACTTAATTACCTTCTAATTGGTTAATTAATTAATGACTTAATTGGTTAATTATCTAATTAATGACTTAATTGGTTAATTAGATAATTAATTTTTCTTCGCCACACCGTAGCAATCACCCAAACGTAACAAAAAGAACCACCCACATATCAAAACCACCACCCACTCATTACCACATCGTAAGCACCACCCCCTCACTACCACGTCATAAGCACCACCCCCTCATAACCACAACCCACACATTATCTCATCATAATCACCACCCCCACCCCCTCATGACAACATCACAAGCACCACCCGCACATTACCACACCACAAGCACCACCCCCTCATTACGACATCATTGCAACACCCCCTCAATACCAAAGCATTGCCCCACCCCCTCCACACAACATCACTTCCCAACGCCATCATTACCACCCCATACTAAGTAGTTAATAACCTAATGACTTAATTGCTTAATTGGATAACTAATTTTTTTTGGCCACCCCATAGCAACTACACAAACGTAACAAAAGCACTACCCCCTCATCACAACATCATAAGCACCACCCCATCATTACCACACCATAAGCCCCATCCCCTCATTACCACATCAGAAGCACCACCCCATCATTACCACATCATAAGCACCACCCCCTCATTACCACATCATAAGCACCACCCCCTCATTACCACATCATAAGCACCACCCCCTCATTACCACGTCATAAGCACCACGCCATCATTACCACATCATAAGC
>NW_020911192.1:0-348 GCF_003984885.1 Neopelma chrysocephalum | reverse complement strand
CCACCCCCTCATTACCACATCATAAGCACCACCCCCCTCATTACCACGTCATAAGCACCACGCCATCATTACCACATCATAAGCTCCACCCCCTCATTACCACGTCATAAGCACCACCCCCTAATTACCACGTCATAAGCACCACCCCCTTATAACCTCATCACAAGCACAACCCCCTCATTACCTCGTCACAAGCACCACCCACTAATTACGTCTACAAAACCACCACCCCCTCATTACCACATAGGTACCACGCCCCATTACCACATCATAACAACCACCCCCTGATTACCACGTCAACACCACCACCCCCTCATTACCACGTCACAAACACCACCCACTAATTAC
>NW_020911191.1:407-1149 GCF_003984885.1 Neopelma chrysocephalum | reverse complement strand
GATGGATAATTACAGGGAATGTGTGGATGGATATTCCCAGGAATGGGGGGATGGATATTCCCAGGGAATGGGTGGATAATTACATGGAATGGGTGGATGGATATTCCCATGGAATGGGTGAATGGATAATTACAGGGAATGTGTGGATGGATATTCCCAGGGATGTGTGGATGGATATTCCCAGGGAAAAGGGTTTAACTCAGCCCCAAACTTCCCAAAACTCCCCAGAGAAGAAGGAGCAGGAAGCACCCAGTGAGGGTTCAATGGAAGCCCTTCCCAAGGGATAAGGTCGGGATAATCCCATTGGGATGATTCCCGGGATCCCTCACCGAACATCCAGACGTCGCTGGCGGTGGTGAAGCGGCGGAAGTTGATGGATTCCGGAGCCATCCACTTGATCGGGAGCCGGGACACGGAGGCTGGAAGGGGAATGGGGACGGGAGAGGGTGGAATTCCTCCCTTCCCGAGGAATTCCCGGCTCCTTGGGAAGGGATTCCACCCACCTTTGTAATACTCCTCATCCTCGATGTAGCGGGAGAGGCCGAAGTCGCCGAGCTTGACGCAGTCGGGGGAGGCCACCAGGATGTTCCGTGCGGCGATGTCCCTGCGGATAACCGGGATAAATGGGATAACCGGGATAAACGGGATAATGGAGAGAGAGAAGGGATGGAGAGGGAGAGGGAAAAAGGATAAATAAGGGATGGAGAAGGGATGGAGAAGGGATGGAGAAGGGATGGAGAAG
>NW_020911191.1:0-307 GCF_003984885.1 Neopelma chrysocephalum | reverse complement strand
GTGGAGAAGGGATGGACAAGGGATAGAGAAGGGGATGGAGAAGGGATGGAGAGGGGGATGGAGAAGGGATGGAGAAGGGATGGAGAAGGGATGGACAAGGGGATGGAAAAAAGGGATGGAGAAGGGATGGAGAAGGGATGGACAAGGGATAGAGAAGGGGATGGAGAAGGGATGGAGAGGGAGAGGGAACATTGGGATAACCGGGATAACAGAGGGTGTGAGGAGAGAGAGAAGGGATGGAGAAGGAGAGGGAAAACCAGGATAACGGCGAGTGGGAGGAGAGTGAGGAAGGATGGAGAGGGAACAC
>NW_020911190.1:251-602 GCF_003984885.1 Neopelma chrysocephalum | reverse complement strand
GTCGTCAGCTCTCTGGGTGCTTGCAGCTTCCTCTGGGAACACGTGTGTCCTCCGCCGCTCTGGTTTTTGCCCCGTGTGCTCCCTGCGTGTGCGTGAGCGTCACCTTCTGAATGTTCATCTTGTTCCCTGCTCATCCCTCAGCACGTTCCCTCGGGAATATGCTGTTCTTGCCACCGCTGGGGCTACGATATCCAGCAGCCCTGCTGGACCCGCGTTCCTCTCTCACCCAGCGCATTTTCCCAGCAGAGAAAGGCACAGCCAGAGACCCTGGGCTGCTGCCCAGCAGGGTTCATCTAAGTTTCCTGGGGAGCTGAGAGAGGCATTCGTCTAAGGCAGATGAAGAAGGACGGG
>NW_020911190.1:0-151 GCF_003984885.1 Neopelma chrysocephalum | reverse complement strand
AGTAGGGAAGAAGTCTCGGAGTTCCCAAAAGCCCAGCACTGGATGTGCAGCAGAGCAGGTCATTGCAAATGGGGAGCGGAGGACTGCACTGCGAGCTGACCGGAAAGAGCTCCTGCCCATGAACGAGGTCCCAGAGCCAGGCAATGCTCAG
>NW_020911189.1:393-966 GCF_003984885.1 Neopelma chrysocephalum | reverse complement strand
GGGGGGGGGGGGGAAAAAGGTCATATCAGACCCCCCCAGAACCCTCAGAATCCCCCCTGAGACCCCCAAGACCCTCAGAATCCCCCCTGAGCCTCCCAGGACCCCCTGAGCCCCCCGGGACCTCTGGGACCCCCAAGCATCAGCCCGGGGTCGTGGCACTCCACCGACTCCAGGAACGAGTGCCTGTCGTAGCCCCCTGTGGGTGGGGGAAAAAGGTCACATCAGACCCCCCCAGGACGCTCAGAATTTCCCCTGAGCCCCTCGGGACCCCCTGAGCCCCCCGGGACCCCCAGGTGTCACTGCTGGGGTTGTGGCACTCCACCGACTCCAGGAACGAGTGCCCGTCGTAGCCCCCTGGGGGGGGGGGAAAAGGTCACATCAGACCCTCCCAGGACCCTCAGAATCCCCCCTAAGCCCTCCGGGACCCCAAAAACCCCCCTGAACCCCTCAGGTCCCCTCAGTGCCCCCCCAGGACCCCCCCTCATACCCAGGACGTAGATCCTGCCCCGGAAGTCCGTGACCCCCAGGGCACTGACCCCCATGGACACCCCCAGGACTCCTCAGTGCCCCCCC
>NW_020911189.1:0-293 GCF_003984885.1 Neopelma chrysocephalum | reverse complement strand
TCGTAGCCCCCTGTGGGTGGGGGAAAAAGGTCACATCAGACCCCCCCAGGACGCTCAGAATTTCCCCTGAGCCCCTCGGGACCCCCTGAGCCCCCCGGGACCCCCAGGTGTCCCTGCTGGGGCCCCGGCGCCCCCCCCTCATCCCCAGGACGTAGATCCTGCCCCGGAAGTCCGTGACCCCCAGGGCACTGACCCCCATGGACACCCCCAGGACTCCTCAGTGCCCCCCCATGACCCCCATGGGCACCCCCAGCACCCCTCAGTGCCCCTCCAGGCCCCCTCAGTGCCCCCCC
>NW_020911188.1:278-865 GCF_003984885.1 Neopelma chrysocephalum | reverse complement strand
TAGGGAAAATTTGGGGGAATTTGAGTGGAAATTTGGGGGAATTGGGGCAAAATTTGGACAAATTTTGGTGGAAATTTGGTGGAAATTTGGGTCGATTTGGGTGGAAATTTGGGTCGATTTTGGTGGAAAAACGAGCGAAATTGGGGGAAAATTCTCAAAAAAATGAGGAAAATTCGGGGTTTAAAGGGATTCAATCCTCTCCCAGTACAAACCAGTACAACCCAGTGCCTCCCAGTCCCTCCCAGTGCCCCATTAACACCACAACAAACACCAAAATCGCTCCAAAACCGCTTTATTTTGCACTTCCACCTCTCCCAGTATAAACCAGTACATCCCAGTATAACCCAGTCCCTCCCAATCCTCTCCCAGTCCCTCCCAGTCCCTCCCAGTCCCTCCCAGTCCCTCCCAGTCCCTCCCAGTGCCCCATAAACACCCCAAGACACACCAGAACCATCCCAAAACCGCTTTATTTTCCATCTCCTTTGTTCCCAGTCCCTCCCAGTATAACCCAGTATAACCCAGTCCCCTCCCAGTAACTAACTCCCAGTATAACCCAGTCCCCTCCCAGTCCCCTCCAGTCCCTCCCA
>NW_020911188.1:0-178 GCF_003984885.1 Neopelma chrysocephalum | reverse complement strand
TCCCAGTCCCTCCCAGTATAACCCAGTATAACCCAGTCCCCTCCCAGTAACTAACTCCCAGTATAACCCAGTCCCCTCCCAGTCCCTCCCAGTCCCTCCCAGTGCCCCATAAACACCACAGGAAGCTCCAGAATCGCTCCAAAACCGCTTTATTTTCCACCATGAGCTCTCCCAGTAT
>NW_020911187.1:507-1371 GCF_003984885.1 Neopelma chrysocephalum | reverse complement strand
GCTAGTTTTTTATTCTCACTGCAATAAAAGATTTTTTGTAGTGTTTGAATGTCTGTTGTACTTGTCTTCATTCTGGGCATGTATTCCAACGAACTAATACCTGGGGGCACAGCTCTTTGGGGCAGAAGACGGGCAGCACCCTTGCCAGGACTCGGGGCGGTGGCAGGTCTCCTTGGGCCAGGACTTGCCACAGCTGCTGATTTGGGTGCAGCCCTGGCCAAAGAGCTCCCAGCAGCATTGGTACCCTTGACCACACCTTCCTTCTCAGTGTCACACCCCCCGTGTTTAGGATGGCCACCAGCTGGAACTTCTCCCAAGGAGGCCGTGGCAGCTTGTGTGGAAGGCCCCGTGCCCTTCCCGCTGCGGCTGCGTCGGTGGCTGAGGGGGCTCCTTGTGCTGCCGTGAGCAGGCACAGGAGAGGAGTGTTTGCTCATTTCTTGAGCCGTTCCCACAGTTCAGGTCCAGCCAGGTTAGAAACTTCAGAGAGCGGATTCCCTCCAAGGTGGGGCAGGTTGGCTGGGCTGGGGGAGGCCCGAGGCCAGGTGGCACCGTGTCACAGGGCCCTTTGTGACATGCTGGGCGTGGCCGGTGGAATGGAAGGGGCAGGGTGTTCAAGGGCCCTTTATGACCCGTGGTGACAGAGGTGCTGCTGGTGACACGGCCACAGTGTCAACAGTGCTCCTTGGAGCAGGCGACGGGACAGGACGGGACAGAGCGGAGCTGTGCGGAGCCCCGTGCAGCCAACTCGTGCCTTGCCTACCCGAAGCGTTTTGGAGGATTTTCTCATTTCCAGGTGCCCTCGAGGCTTTTCTGTGTTACTTGGAGACCCGGAGTTTCTCCGAGGCGTCTCCAACCCCTTTAGCA
>NW_020911187.1:0-407 GCF_003984885.1 Neopelma chrysocephalum | reverse complement strand
ACTCGTGCCTTGCCTACCCGAAGCGTTTTGGAGGATTTTCTCATTTCCAGGTGCCCTCGAGGCTTTTCTGTGTTACTTGGAGACCCGGAGTTTCTCCGAGGCGTCTCCAACCCCTTTGGCAGGTGCCTTCGAGGCCCTGCTGCAGGACTTGGAGATCCGGAGCTTCTCCGAGCTGTCTCCAATCCCCGTGGCAGGTGCCCTTGAGGTTTTTCTGCAGGACTTGGAGACCCGGAGTTTCTCCGAGGCGTCTCCAACCCCTTTGGCAGGTGCCTTCGAGGCCCTGCTGCAGGACTTCTTGACCTGGAGCTTCTCCGAGGTGTCTCTCTTGCAGGTGCCCTCGACACCAGACTGTGGCATGGCAGGGAGACGCTTCAGCCTGCTCAGGCTGCTCCGGAGGAAGAAGGAGG
>NW_020911186.1:599-1188 GCF_003984885.1 Neopelma chrysocephalum | reverse complement strand
AACCCCCTGGGACCCCCCAAAACACCCCTGAGAGACCCCCCACCCCAAATAACCCCAAATAAACCCAAAATAACCCCAAATAAACCCCCTGGACCCCCCGGGACCCCAAAATAACCCCCTGGGACCCCAAAATAACCCCAAATAACCCCCTGGGACCCCAAAATAACCCCCTGGGACCCCAAAATAACCCCCTGGGACCCCCACCCCAAAAGAACCCCTTTATTTTGGGGTTCCCCCCTTATTTTGGGGTCCCTCCTTAATTTTGGAGTTCCTCCGTTTATTTTGGGGTCCCCCCCTTTATTTGGGTTCCCCCCCTTTATTTTGGGGTCCCCCCATTATTTTGGGTCCCCCCTTTATTTTGGGCTCCTCCCCCGTTATTTTTGGGCCCCCCCTTTATTTTGGGGTCCCCCCCGTTATTTTGGGTCCCCCCTTTATTTTGGGGTCCCCCCCTTTATTTTGGGGTCCCTCCTTAATTTTAGGGTGTCCCCCCTTTATTTTGGGGTCCTTCTTTTATTTTGGGATCCCCCCCTTTATTTTGGGGTCCCCCCCTTTATTTGGGTTCCCCCCCTTTATTTTGGGGTCCCTCCTT
>NW_020911186.1:0-589 GCF_003984885.1 Neopelma chrysocephalum | reverse complement strand
AACCCCCTGGGACCCCCCAAAACACCCCTGAGAGACCCCCCACCCCAAATAACCCCAAATAAACCCAAAATAACCCCAAATAAACCCCCTGGACCCCCCGGGACCCCAAAATAACCCCCTGGGACCCCAAAATAACCCCAAATAACCCCCTGGGACCCCAAAATAACCCCCTGGGACCCCAAAATAACCCCCTGGGACCCCCACCCCAAAAGAACCCCTTTATTTTGGGGTTCCCCCCTTATTTTGGGGTCCCTCCTTAATTTTGGAGTTCCTCCGTTTATTTTGGGGTCCCCCCCTTTATTTGGGTTCCCCCCCTTTATTTTGGGGTCCCCCCATTATTTTGGGTCCCCCCTTTATTTTGGGCTCCTCCCCCGTTATTTTTGGGCCCCCCCTTTATTTTGGGGTCCCCCCCGTTATTTTGGGTCCCCCCTTTATTTTGGGGTCCCCCCCTTTATTTTGGGGTCCCTCCTTAATTTTAGGGTGTCCCCCCTTTATTTTGGGGTCCTTCTTTTATTTTGGGATCCCCCCCTTTATTTTGGGGTCCCCCCCTTTATTTGGGTTCCCCCCCTTTATTTTGGGGTCCCTCCTT
>NW_020911185.1:449-726 GCF_003984885.1 Neopelma chrysocephalum | reverse complement strand
GGGGGGGGAGGTCCGGGGGTATTTTTGGGGTGTCTGGGAGGGTTGGGGGTGTCCTGGGGGATGGGGAGAGGGTGGGTGGTCTGAGGGGCTTTCAGGGGGATTTGGGGGCTCTGTTGGGGTTTGGGAGCATCGAGGGGATGGATCAGGGGGGTTTGGGGGTGTCAGGGGTGTTCGGGGGGGGTCAGGGGGGGTTTGGGGGGTCTGTGGGTGCCGGGGTCGCTCCGGGGCCTCCCCACAGCTCGTCCCAGCTGCGGCTGCTGGGGATTAACTGGGATTA
>NW_020911185.1:0-349 GCF_003984885.1 Neopelma chrysocephalum | reverse complement strand
GGGTCAGGATGTGTGAGGGGTCAGGAGATGTGAGGGGGGTCAGGGGGTGTGTGTGAAGGGTCAGAGAGTGTGTGAAGGGTCAGGGGGTGTTTGAGGGGTCAGAAGATGTTTGAGGGGTCAAGGGGGGTGTGAGGGGTCAGAGGGATGTGAGGGGGGTCAGGGGGGCATGAGGAGGGTCAGGGGGGTGTGAGGGGTCAGGGGGTGTTTGAGGGGTCGGGGGGGTATGAGGGGTCAGGGGGATGTGAGGAGGGTTAGGGGGTATTTGAGGGGTCAGGGGGTGTTTGAGGGGTCAGGGGAGTGTTTGAAGGGTCGGGTGGGTGTGTGAGGGGTCTGGGGGGTGTGTAGGGTT
>NW_020911184.1:393-803 GCF_003984885.1 Neopelma chrysocephalum | reverse complement strand
GGGGGGGGACACACGGGAGCGACACGAAGGGGACGTGGGGACACACACACACATCGTGGGCGCCCACGCGCGTCCCTCTGCCCCCCCAAACTCCCCCTGACCCGCGTGTTCCTCCCCCCCCCCCCGCAGGCGCTGGGGATCCACAGTCACTCGGGGGAGTCCCACGCGGAGGGACGCGGCTTCCCCTGGGAGCTGCTGGCCGTGCTGGGGGGGGGTCTACGGGGGCTTCGTGCTGGAGAGGCTGCTGGGGGAGCTGGGACCCCCCCAGGAGGAGGTGGGCACCGGGGACCCCCTCGGGGAGGGGTTGGGAGGGAATGAGGGACCCTGAACCCCCCCCCCACGGGGAGGAGTTGGGGGGGTGCAGGAGTTGGGGATCCCCTGCCGGGGGGGTTAATGGGGGTTGGGGGGCC
>NW_020911184.1:0-293 GCF_003984885.1 Neopelma chrysocephalum | reverse complement strand
TAATGGGGGTTGGGGGGCCCTGAGCCCCCCTCCCCGAGGAGGGGGTGGTGATGGGGGGTCTCTGTGGGATTCCGGGTGAGCAGAGAGGTGCTCTGGGGGGTTAATGGGGGTTCCTGAGCTTCCCCCCCCCGAGGAGGGGGTGGTGATGGGGGGTCTCTGTGGGACGGGCAGAGAGTCGCTCTGGGATAGGGGGGGAATTGGGGCGGTTCAGCTTCGGGGGGGCAGCGGTGGGGGGGGTTTAGTGAAGCGGGAGGGGCTTTACGCAGCGATGCGGGGACGGATCCTTGGGGTAG
>NW_020911183.1:512-1014 GCF_003984885.1 Neopelma chrysocephalum | reverse complement strand
CCCCCCCCCCGGGGTGACGGACACCCCCAAAAGTGACACCCCCGGGGTTTTCCCCAGGTGGCCGTGGTGAGGATGAAGGAGTCGGGGCAGGTCTTCGCCATGAAGATCATGAACAAGTGGGACATGCTGAGGCGTGGGGAGGTGAGGGGACATCTGGGGGGGGCTTGGGGACATCTGGGGCGGCGTGGGGACATCTGGGGACAGATTGGGACAGGTGGGGACAGGTGGGGACAGGTGGGGACATGAAGGAGTCGGGGCAGGTCTTCACCATGAAGATCATGGACAAGTGGGACAGGCTGAGGCGTGGGGAGGTGAGGGGACATCTGGGGGGGGCTTGGGGACACCTGGGGGGGTGTGGGAACAGGTGGGGACACCTGGGGACAGATTGGGACACATTGGGACAATTGGGGACAGGTGGGGACATGAAGGAGTCAGGTCAGGTCGCCATGAAGATCATGGACAAGTGGGACAGGCTGAGGCGTGGGGAGGTGAGGGGACATCT
>NW_020911183.1:0-502 GCF_003984885.1 Neopelma chrysocephalum | reverse complement strand
CCCCCCCCCCGGGGTGACGGACACCCCCAAAAGTGACACCCCCGGGGTTTTCCCCAGGTGGCCGTGGTGAGGATGAAGGAGTCGGGGCAGGTCTTCGCCATGAAGATCATGAACAAGTGGGACATGCTGAGGCGTGGGGAGGTGAGGGGACATCTGGGGGGGGCTTGGGGACATCTGGGGCGGCGTGGGGACATCTGGGGACAGATTGGGACAGGTGGGGACAGGTGGGGACAGGTGGGGACATGAAGGAGTCGGGGCAGGTCTTCACCATGAAGATCATGGACAAGTGGGACAGGCTGAGGCGTGGGGAGGTGAGGGGACATCTGGGGGGGGCTTGGGGACACCTGGGGGGGTGTGGGAACAGGTGGGGACACCTGGGGACAGATTGGGACACATTGGGACAATTGGGGACAGGTGGGGACATGAAGGAGTCAGGTCAGGTCGCCATGAAGATCATGGACAAGTGGGACAGGCTGAGGCGTGGGGAGGTGAGGGGACATCT
>NW_020911182.1:790-1121 GCF_003984885.1 Neopelma chrysocephalum | reverse complement strand
TCCCACCCATCCCATCCCAATCCCACCCCTGGACCTTGTTTCTCCCCAAAGTAGAGGGTCTGTTGGGCGGGGTTGGACCATCCCACACCACCCCATCCCATCCCATCCCATCCCATCCCATCCATCCCATCCCACCCCATCCATTCCATCCCATCCCGTCCCACCCATCCCACCCCACCCCATCCCATCTAATCCCATCCCATCCCATCCCATCCATCCCACCCATCCCACCCCACCCCATCCCATCTAATCCCATCCCATCCATTCTATCCCATCCCACCCCATCCCATCCCACCCCACCCCATCCCATCTAATCCCATCTCATCCCCTC
>NW_020911182.1:0-690 GCF_003984885.1 Neopelma chrysocephalum | reverse complement strand
CTCCAAAAATGCCCCAAAAACACCCCAAAAATGCCCCAGAACCACTCCAAAAACACCCCAAAAGTGCCCCATAAAACACCTCAAAAACGCCCCAAAACCACCCCAGAAACGCCCCAAAACCACCCCAGAAACGCCCCAAAACCACCCCAAAAATGCCCCCAATACACTCCAAAAATGCCCCCAATACACCCCAAAAAACACCCCAAAAATGCCCCATAAAACACCCCGAAAACGCCCCATAAAACACCCCCAAACCACTCCAAAAATGCCCCCAAAACACTCCAAAAACACCCCCAAAACACCCCAAAATAGGGCAAGAAGTCCCTTTGCAGGTGCCCGACCCCTTTTACGAGGCGGGGGGGAAACTCTGGAACGTGCTTCTCGCTGGAATTGAATGTCCGAATTCCCAAATTCCGGAATTGTGTGTTCCCAGAGAGCCAGCCCACGACGTCGGACGAGACGGTGGTGGCCGGAGGGACCGTGGTGCTCAAGTGCCAGGTGGAGGATCCCGACGATTCCTCGCTCCAGTGGTCCAACCCCGCCCAGCAGACCCTCTACTTCGGGGAGAAACGAGGTCCATGGGTTGGGAATCGGGATTGGGGTGGGATGGGATGGGATGGGATGGAGGGGATGAGATGGGATTAGATGGGATGGGATGGGATGGGATGGAATGGATGGGGTGGGATGGGA
>NW_020911181.1:422-834 GCF_003984885.1 Neopelma chrysocephalum | reverse complement strand
TGTCGTCGTATCCCCGTCATTGTCACCGTGTCCCCTTCATTGTCACCGTGTCCCCTCCAGTGTCACTGTATGTCCCCCTCAGTGTCACCGTGTCCCCCCCAGTGTCACCGTGTCCCCCTCATTGTCACCATGTCCCCACGGCCCTGGGGACAGACCCCTGTGGGACAGACCCCTCCCTCCCCCCCCCCCCCCTGCTGCTCTAAGCATTGAGCTGCTGCCCCCGGGGACCCCTGAGCGGGGAGGGGGGGACAGGGATGGGGGGACAGGGATGGAGGGACAGGGACAGGGATGGGGGGACAGGGATGGGGGTCATGGGGACAGGGATGGGGGGACAGGGATGGGGGGACAGGAACAGGGAGGGGGGTCATGGGGACAGGGATGGGGGGACAGGGATGAGAGGACATGGGGACAG
>NW_020911181.1:0-412 GCF_003984885.1 Neopelma chrysocephalum | reverse complement strand
TGTCGTCGTATCCCCGTCATTGTCACCGTGTCCCCTTCATTGTCACCGTGTCCCCTCCAGTGTCACTGTATGTCCCCCTCAGTGTCACCGTGTCCCCCCCAGTGTCACCGTGTCCCCCTCATTGTCACCATGTCCCCACGGCCCTGGGGACAGACCCCTGTGGGACAGACCCCTCCCTCCCCCCCCCCCCCCTGCTGCTCTAAGCATTGAGCTGCTGCCCCCGGGGACCCCTGAGCGGGGAGGGGGGGACAGGGATGGGGGGACAGGGATGGAGGGACAGGGACAGGGATGGGGGGACAGGGATGGGGGTCATGGGGACAGGGATGGGGGGACAGGGATGGGGGGACAGGAACAGGGAGGGGGGTCATGGGGACAGGGATGGGGGGACAGGGATGAGAGGACATGGGGACAG
>NW_020911180.1:804-1207 GCF_003984885.1 Neopelma chrysocephalum | reverse complement strand
ACCAACCCCAGGCAGGTGCAGCAGCACAAGATGGACCAGCAGAGAGGGGTGAGACCCCCCAAAAACCCTACAGACCTCATAGAGACCCCCCCCAAAACCCTACAGACCCCACAGACCCCATAGAGACCCTATAGAACTCATACAGACCCCACAGACCCCCCCCAGGCCCCCACCAACCCCCCCCACGCCCCGCAGAACCCCCCCAACCCCCCCACACCCCCCACAACCCCCAAAAACCCCACACAGCCCCCCCAGCCCCCCCCAGGTCATCACCAACCCCAGGCAGGTGCAGCAGCACAAGATGAACCAGCAGAGAGGGGTGAGACCCTCTGGGACCCCCTGAGACCCCCTGGGAACCCCCCAAAACACCCCCAAACCCATACAAGCCCCATAGACCCCACAC
>NW_020911180.1:0-704 GCF_003984885.1 Neopelma chrysocephalum | reverse complement strand
CCCCCAAAACCCTACAGACCCCACAGACCCCATAGAGACCCCACAGAGCCCATACAGACCCTATAGAGCTCATACAGACCCCACAGACCCCCCCAGGTCATCACCAACCACAAGCAGCTGCAGCAGCACAAGATGGACCAGCAGAGAGGGGTGAGACTCCCCAAACCCTACAGACCCCCTGGGACCCCCCCAAACACCCCCAAACCCATACAAACCCCATAGACCCCACACAGACCTCACAGACCCCATAGAACGCACACAGACCCCACAGACCCCTCCAGGTCATCACCAACCCCAGGCAGGTGCAGCAGCACAAGATGGACCAGCAGAGAGGGGTGAGACCCCCAAAAACCCTACAGACCTCATAGAGACCCCCCAAAACCCTACAGACCCCCCAAAACACCCCCAAATCCCTACAGACCCCCTGGGACCCCCTGAGGCCCCCCCAAAACCCTACAGACCATATAGAGCTCATACAGACCTCACAGACCCCATAGACCCCATAGAGACCCCGCAGAGACCCCACAGATCCCCCCAGGTCATCACCAACCCCAGGCAGGTGCAGCAGCACAAGATGGACCAGCAGCGAGGGGTGAGACCCCCCAAAAACCTACAGACTCCCTGGAATCGCCCCAAATCCCTACAGACCCTATAGACCCCATACAGACCCTATAGACCCCATAGAGACCCCACAGACCCCCCCC
>NW_020911179.1:342-437 GCF_003984885.1 Neopelma chrysocephalum | reverse complement strand
AGCTCAGCCAAGCCAACCCTGGACACCCATTGCCAGGCCCAGGGGCATCAGGCCCAGGGGCACCAGGGTGCTTCGCCTTTTACCTGTGCCCAGGA
>NW_020911179.1:0-242 GCF_003984885.1 Neopelma chrysocephalum | reverse complement strand
AGCACAGGAGGAGCACAGGAGCAGTTCCCAGGGCCTGGGGAAGCAAATGGGTTCATGGAGGTGCTGAGCTCTTCTCCTGGGTCCTTCTGCTTCAAGCCCTGCAGAGCCCCGGGAGGCAGCTTTGGCAACTTACCCCTCCTGCTCTGCCTCCTGCCTGCCTCCTGGACAAAGGCACTCACTGGCATCGCAGTGCCCGTGTCTCTCTCCGAACTCGGTGAATGCATTAATGCTCTCCCATGATG
>NW_020911178.1:195-414 GCF_003984885.1 Neopelma chrysocephalum | reverse complement strand
TGGGGAGCTTTCCCCGGACACCTCAAGGTGGCCCTGGTTTGGGGGGGGTATATAAAGGCTCAGTTGTGTTGTTCCTTTTAGGTCAGGGTGAGGCCGGCGGCGCTTCCCAGCGTGCACTGCGGCATATGCAAATCCCTGATCGCCCATTGGTCGGGAGCCGAGCTGGGGGCGTGGCCATGCCCGGGGCCACGCCCCTCCCCGCAGGGGCTGTGCAGCCGG
>NW_020911178.1:0-95 GCF_003984885.1 Neopelma chrysocephalum | reverse complement strand
CCAAGCCCCGTAGGCTGTGGGGCCGGAGCCCACTGGTGATGGGCTGTAGGGCCAAAGCCTGCCCGTGCCAGCCCGTGGGGTCGGCTGCAGCCTGC
>NW_020911177.1:338-483 GCF_003984885.1 Neopelma chrysocephalum | reverse complement strand
GTTCCACTCTCCCCGAGCTCTGGGGGTGCCACGGGGTATGATGTTGCCACGAGACTTGTAGAGCCTCGCACATTAATTTTAGAATTTTTGAAGTGAAGTGTGATCCCCGGTCTGAATCTATGGTTTCGGGTAGTCCAAATCTGGG
>NW_020911177.1:0-238 GCF_003984885.1 Neopelma chrysocephalum | reverse complement strand
GTCTCCCATCTGAGAGAAACCACCTCCCCTCCTCGTCTTTCTTGGCTGCTATTTCAATTAGTTTTTGTTGTTCAATTTCAGTAAACACTGGCTGGGATACTTTTTCTGGAACTGGTATCAGGGCCATAATTTTTGCTTCAGGTGTCCTGAGGCTGAGAGCGGCCTCTTGGGCAGCCTGGTCAGCTCGAGCGTTTCCCTGACAGATCATATCTTTTCCCCTCTGATGCCCCTTCACATG
>NW_020911176.1:181-576 GCF_003984885.1 Neopelma chrysocephalum | reverse complement strand
AGAGGTGTCCCTGGCTTTCAGGGACCCCCAAAAATACACTGGGATGGACACTGGGATCCCTAAAAGCCAGGGACACCTCTGAAAACACAGGGACCCCCAAAAATATATTGGGATGGGCACTGGGACCCCCAAAATGCACTGGGATGGGCACAGGGACCCCCAAAAATACACTGGGACCCCCAAAATACACTGGGACCCCCAAAATACACTGGGATCGGCATAGGGACCCCCAAAAATACACTGGGACCCCCAAAATGCACTGGGATGGTCACAGGGCCCCCCAAAAATACACTGGGACCCCCAAAATACACTGGGACCCCCAAAATACACTGGGATGGGCAGAGGGACCCCCAAAAATACACTGGGACCCCCAAAATACACTGGGATGGTCACAG
>NW_020911176.1:0-81 GCF_003984885.1 Neopelma chrysocephalum | reverse complement strand
TGGGACCCCCAAAATACACTGGGATAAATTTGAGGGGGGTCCCTGTGCCTGTTCCAGTGCATTTTTGGGGGTCCCTGTGAC
>NW_020911175.1:408-723 GCF_003984885.1 Neopelma chrysocephalum | reverse complement strand
GGGGGGGGGGCGCGGGCGGGGGGCGCTCACGGAGCCGCCATGATGGAGCGGGGCCGCGCGCGCCGCTTCCTCCCACAGTGCACCGCGCGCGGGGGGGCGGGGCCGCGGCAGCGCGGGGACCGCGGGGGGCGGGGCCAACGCCGCCGTATATGGGGAAGGGGCGGGGCCAAAGCGGCCGTGTACGGGAAAGGGGCGGGGCCAAAGCGGCCGTGTACGGAGAGGGGCGGGGCTACAGCGACCATATACGGGAGAGGGGCGGGGCTACAGCGACCATATACGGGAGAGGGGCGGGGCTACACCGGCCATATACAGGAG
>NW_020911175.1:0-308 GCF_003984885.1 Neopelma chrysocephalum | reverse complement strand
GCCCCCCCCCCCTCACCTGGCCTTGGCCGAGCGCTCGTAGCTCCAGCCGGGCCCGGCGCTGAGCGGGTCCCCGAACCCGGCGCCCGGGTAGTTCCTGTCCATGGGGGCGGCGCCCCCCGGGGCCGGGCGGGGGGCGGAGGGGGGGGGGGGGGGGGCGGGGCCGCGGCGGCGGGGGGACCGCGGGGGGCGGGGCCAACGCCGCCGTATATGGGGAAGGGGCGGGGCCAAAGCGGCCGTGTACGGAGAGGGGTGGGGCTAAAGCGGCCGTATACGGGAGAGGGGCGGGGCTACAGCGGCCATATACAGGA
>NW_020911174.1:411-706 GCF_003984885.1 Neopelma chrysocephalum | reverse complement strand
GGGAAATGTGAGGGAAAAGGGTGGGAAACGTGAGGTGAAAAAGGTGGGAAATGTGAGGGAGAAAGGGCGGGAAATATGAGGGGACAAAATGATGAGAAATGTGAGGGGGAAAGGGGGGGAAATGTGAGGGAAAAGGGTGAAAAATGTGAGGGGAAAAGGGTGAAAAATGTGAGGGGAAAAGGGCAGGAAAAGTGAGGGGAAAAGGCGGGAAATGTGAGGGGAAAATGGCAGGAAATGTGAGGGAGAAAGGGCAGGAAAAATGAGGAAGAAAGGGCGGGAAACGTGAGGGGAAAAG
>NW_020911174.1:0-311 GCF_003984885.1 Neopelma chrysocephalum | reverse complement strand
AAAGGGTGAAAAATGTGAGGGGAAAAGGGTGAAAAATGTGAGGGGAAAAGGGTGAAAAATGTGAGGGGAAAATGGCAGGAAAAGTGAGGGGAAAAGGCGGGAAATGTGAGGGGAAAATGGCAGGAAATGTGAGGGAGAAAGGGCAGGAAAAATGAGGAAGAAAGGGCGGGAAACGTGAGGGGAAAAGTGAGGGAGAAAGGGAGGGAAACGTGAGGGGGAAATGGAGGGAAATGTGAGGGGAAAAGGGCAGGAAATGTGAGGGGAAAATGGAGGGAAATGTGAGGGGAAAAGGGTGGAGAATGTGAGGGGAA
>NW_020911173.1:705-1464 GCF_003984885.1 Neopelma chrysocephalum | reverse complement strand
CCCTAACCCTAACCCTAACCCTAACCCTAACCCTCACCCTTGCTAAGCCTAAGCCTAAGCCTAAGCCTAAGCCTAAGCCTAAGCATAAGCGTAAGCCTAATTCTAAGCCTAACTGTAAGCGTAATTCTAAGCCTAACTCTAAGTCTAACCCCTAACCTGTGACCCTAACTGTAAGCCTAACCGTAACCCTAACCCGTAACTGTAACGCTAAGTGTAACCCGTAACCCCTAATCTGTGACCCTAACCATTAGCCTAACTTTAAGCCTAACCTTACGCCAACCGTAACCTGTGACCGTAACCCGTGATGCTAACCTGTGAGTCTAACCGTAACCTGTGACCCTAACCTGTGACCCTAACCTGTGACCCTAATGTGTGACCCTAACCTGTGACCCTAAGCTGTGACCCTAACTGTAAAATGTGACTCTGACCTGTGACCGTAATCTGTGACTGTAACCTGTGACCGTAACCCGTGACCTTAAGTTGTGACTGTAACCCGTGACCCTAACCTGTGACCGTAACCGTAACATGTGGTAGTCATGTGGTCACGAGGTGGCGTGGTAGCCTGGTGGTAAGGAGGGGGTGTGGTAGTCATGTGGTAATGAGTGGGTGTGTGTACCACGTGGTAATGTAGGCGTGTGGTAGCTGTGTTGTAATGAGGGGGTGTGGTAGTGATGTGGTATTGAGGGGGTGTGGGAATGATATGGTAATGAGGGGGTGTTGTCATGAGGTTGTATTGAGGGGGTGTGGTAATGATGTGGT
>NW_020911173.1:0-605 GCF_003984885.1 Neopelma chrysocephalum | reverse complement strand
TGTGGTAATGAGGGGGCGGTGGTTATGATGTGGTAATGAGGGGGTTTTGTAATGTTGTGGTAATGAGGGGGTGTGGTAGTGATGTCGTAATGAGGGGGTGTGGTAGTGATGTGGTAATGAGGGGGCGGTCATTATGATGTGGTAATGAGGGGGTGGTGCTTATGACATGGTAATGAGGAGGGGGTGTGGTAGTGGTGTGGTAATGAGGGGGTGGTGCTTATGACGTGGTAATGAGGGGCTGGTGGTTATGACGTGGTAATGAGGGGCTGGTGCTTATGACGTGGTAATGAGTGGGTGGTGGTTATGATGTGGTAGTGAGGGGTGGTGCTTTTTGTTACGTTTGGGTGATTGCTACGGTGTGGCGAAGAAAAATTAATTAAGTAATTAACCAATTAAGTCATTAATTAATTAACCCCTTAGGAGGTAATTACCTAATTAGGGGCTAATATGTGTACTAATTTATGTGGTGGGGAGTAATTAGTGCGTATATACTGTATATAAGTACTGCGTATATACTGTATTTAGTATTTATAGTATATAAAAGAATAAAAATAATAAGTATGGTGCAGCAGTACGGGGACTGGGTTGGTCCCGGGGAGTAAATC
>NW_020911172.1:478-767 GCF_003984885.1 Neopelma chrysocephalum | reverse complement strand
GCTCCCGGGGCTTCCCCCACCCACCCACCTTTTGGGGGCCGCTTCTCGCATTTTAGGGGTGACCCCCCCCAATTTACGGCTCGGATGGCGGGGGGGGAGAGTAAAAGGGCTGCCCAAGAAGGGGTTTCTTTTTTTTTTTCCTCTTTGATTTCACTTTTCGTTTGATTGCCTTTTTAGTTTTCTTGCTTTTCATTTTTTTTCATTTTCTTTTGTATTTTATGTTTCCTTTTTTATTCCGTTTATTTTTATTCTCTTTATTTTTCGTTTTCTCTCCCAGTGCTCCCCAGGA
>NW_020911172.1:0-378 GCF_003984885.1 Neopelma chrysocephalum | reverse complement strand
AAGTGCTCCCCAGGAACACCCAGTGCTCCCCAAAAATTGACCCAAAACTGACCCCAATCACCCCCAAAAGTGACCAAAAACTGACGCCTAAAACTGACCCAAAACTGAACCAAATCACCCCAAAAAATTATCCAAAACTCACCCAAATCACCCCAACAGCTGAACCAAATAATCCCAAAAACTGACCCAAAACTACCCCCAAATCACCCAAAAAGTGACCCCAAACTGCCCCCAAAATTGGCCCAATTCACTCCAAATTCTCACCCCAACCCGGCCCAAAATCTGACCCCAAAACTGCAAAAAACCCCCCACAAAACTGATCCAAAATCACCCCAAAAACTCACCCAAAACCGACCCAAATCTCCCCAAAAACTGACC
>NW_020911171.1:317-649 GCF_003984885.1 Neopelma chrysocephalum | reverse complement strand
GGGCTGCCATTTGGGAGGCAGGGCTAAAAATACGAAACAACAGCCCTTATCGGCAGGAAAGAAAGGTTGGAAGCTTTTGCTTTGTGTTGCAGTTGCTTTCTCTGCCTGGAGACTCCATTACTAGCAAGACCGTTCTGTGCTGGCACGTCTGTTCTGGGAGGAATTTTTGTCCGTAGGCAATTTTGGGAGTCGGGCTGGCAGTTGGGAGTCAGGGCTGTTGTTTCGTATTTTTAGCCCTGCCTCCCAAATGGCAGCCCGACTCCCAAAATTGCCTGTGGACGAAGACTCCTCCCACAACAAACGTGCCATCGCAGAAAGCTCTTGCTGCCTAT
>NW_020911171.1:0-217 GCF_003984885.1 Neopelma chrysocephalum | reverse complement strand
TTTTGCTTTTTTTAGCCTTGCGCTAAATCTGCCAGCCCAATTCCAAAAATTGCATATGGAAGAAGATTCCTTCCAGACCAAAGGTGCCAGCAGAGAAAGCTCTTGCTACCCATGTAGTACCCAGGCTGGCCCACCTACTGCACCAAAAAGAGAAATCTCCCAGCCTTTGTTTGCTGTTGTTTGCTTTTTTCAACCCTGCACTGAGCCAGCCTGCCTG
>NW_020911170.1:173-608 GCF_003984885.1 Neopelma chrysocephalum | reverse complement strand
CCCCCCAAAACTCTTCCTGGGACCCCCAAAAACAACCCCCAAAACCTGCCCCTCAGGGACCCCAAAATCTGCCCCTCGGGGACCCCAAAAACCACCCACAGGAATGCCCACAAACCCCCCAAATTTCCCCCGGGACCCCCCCCAGCCCCCCTGTTTTGCCCCTCCAGGTGGGGTACGAGCTGAAGGAGGAGATCGAGTGCAAGTTCAACAAGTGGCAGGAGCCCCCTGGGACCCCCCAAACCCCCCCCATGACCCCCCAACTCCCCCCCCGGGACCCCACAAACCCCCTCAGGGGCCCCCCAAACCACCCTAGGACCCCCCAAACCCGCTCAGAGACCCCCCAAATCCCCTGTTTTGCCCCCCCAGGTGGGGTACGAGCTGAAGGAGGAGATCGAGCGCAAGTTCGACAAGTGGCAGGAGCCCCCTCCCGTGAAG
>NW_020911170.1:0-73 GCF_003984885.1 Neopelma chrysocephalum | reverse complement strand
AGGTGAGTTAATTAGCACTAATTAGTACCCCAGTTAACCCCAATTAATCATAATTAACCAGTCATTAACTGGT
>NW_020911169.1:259-794 GCF_003984885.1 Neopelma chrysocephalum | reverse complement strand
AAAAATCGTTGCAAATCTGGTACTTGCTGTCTTGCACGGGTTCACTCTAGACGATCTCACTTCTGTAAGGAAAGGAGGAGAGAAAGAAGAGAAAGCACAGACTCCTTCTCTGTCCTTGCTCTTTCCTTCAACCTCTCTCCCTCTGTCTTCTCATCCACCTACTGCCACCACAGGATATCTCGGCTGTCTCTCTACAGTGACACCACTTCTCCGTTCCTAATGAATATGAGACGATCCTTTCAATGATCCCCTAGACTTATCCAACTCTCACCTCACTAACTTTAATAATTCGTCCCATTCGACCTCCAGGCTGCCTCTGACATGACTTCCAGTTTTCCCCTGGCTGGCAACACATTCAGAGCTCCCTGTTTGCAGGATCAGCATTGTGCGTTCTCAGGGAGTGAGGAGCTCAGGGATTGAGAAGCTTTCAGTATTTGCAGAATTGACGGTGATGGGAAAGAGAATAGACCTTTTGCTGTGCCTCTGAGTGTCTTTCAACCTGCAGCAGATGTGCTGGTTCCAGCATACCCAGTTC
>NW_020911169.1:0-159 GCF_003984885.1 Neopelma chrysocephalum | reverse complement strand
TGATGGGAAAGAGAATAGACCTTTTGCTGTGCCTCTGAGTGTCTTTCAACCTGCAGCAGATGTGCTGGTTCCAGCATAGCCAGTTCAGGTGTGAAATGCTGTTCCCTGGTCCTCTGAGCAAGCGGAGCAAGAGGGACAGAGAGCAGAGCTCACATACAG
>NW_020911168.1:521-637 GCF_003984885.1 Neopelma chrysocephalum | reverse complement strand
GTGGCCCCTCCGCCCAGGTGAGATCGACAGGTGCCTCAAGAAGGTGTTGGAGAGGGTGGAGCAGTTGGAGGACATCTGGCAGAAGGTGAGGGGGGGACCCCCCAAAAACCACCTGG
>NW_020911168.1:0-421 GCF_003984885.1 Neopelma chrysocephalum | reverse complement strand
ACCCACCTGAGACTCTCCTCAAAACTCACCTGGGACCCCCAAAACCTACCTGGGACCCCCAAAACCCACCTGGGGCACCCCCAAAATTATCTAGGGCTGCCCCAAAACTCACCTGGGACCCCCCCAAAACCCACCTGGGACCCCCCCAAAACCCACCTGGGACCCCCCCAAAACCCACCTGGGACCCCCCCAAAACTCACCTGGGACACCCCCAAAACTCACCTGGGACACCCAAAATCCCCCTGGGACACCCCAAAATCTACCTGGAACTACCCTAAAGCCCCCCTGGGACTCCCAAAATCCCTCTGGGACAACCAAAACCCACCTGGCACCCCTAAAATCATCTGGGACCCCCCAAAATCCCCCTCCAGCCCCCCCAAACCCCCTCCAGGACCCCCCAAACCCCCTCCAGGACCCCCCA
>NW_020911167.1:425-697 GCF_003984885.1 Neopelma chrysocephalum | reverse complement strand
TTTTTGGGGGAGATTTGAGTCATATTCTGGTCATTTTTTGGGGAGATTTGAGTCAGTGTTGGGTCATTTTCTGGTCTTTTTTTGGGGAGATTTGAGTCAGTTTTGTGTCATTTCTGGTCATTTTTTGGGGAGATTTGAGTCAGGTTTGTGTCATTTTTGGGGGAGAGTTGAGTCATATATTGGTCATTTTTTGGGGAGGTGTGAGTCAATTTTGGGTCATTTTCTGGTCATTTCTTGGGGAGATTTGAGTCTTTTTCAGGTCATTTTTTGGG
>NW_020911167.1:0-325 GCF_003984885.1 Neopelma chrysocephalum | reverse complement strand
TTTCTAGTCAATTTTTGGTAGATTTGAGTCATTGTCTGGTCATTTTTTGGGGAGATTTGAGTCATTTTTGGGGTCAGTTTTGTGTCATTTTTTGGGGTGTTTGGGGTCAGTTTTGGGTCAGTTTTTGGGGAGATTTGGGTCGGTTTTGGGTGAGTTTTTGGGGTGATTTTGGATCAGTTTTGGGGGGGGTTTTTTGCAGTTTTGGGGTCAGATTTTGGGCCGGTTTGGGGTGAGATTTTGGAGTGAATTGGGCCAATTTTGGGGGCAGTTTGGGGTCATTTTTTGGGTGATTTGGGGTTAGTTTTGAGTCAGTTTTTGGGATGAT
>NW_020911166.1:417-892 GCF_003984885.1 Neopelma chrysocephalum | reverse complement strand
CGAGGAGGACGTCTACCAGGAGGATTTGGGCTTCAGCCTGGGCCACCTGGGCAAGGCGGGCAGCGGCCGCATGAGGCAGACCCAGGTCAACGAGGCCACCAAGGCCCGCATCAGCAAGACCCTGCAGGTACCTGCAGCCCCTCAATGACCTCTCAGAGGGTTAATTAGCCTCCAATTAACCCTAATTAACCCCTTGCCACCCCGGGGCAGAGGACTCTGCAGAGGCAGAGCGTCGTCTACAGGGGCAAATCCACCATCCAGGACTGCTGGTCAGGAACGGCCTCAAGCATGGCCTTCACTCCCCTGCAGGTGGGGAGGGGGCTCAGGGAGGGGCCTGGGGGGGAGGAAAGGGGGTCTGGGGGGGCCCAGGGGGGGTAAAGGGGGAGAAAAGGGGGTTTAGGGGTTCCCAGAGAGCCCAGGCTGAACCCTGGTGCGAGTCCTCCTCGATCTGAGGGGGGCACAAAGGGGATCCCAG
>NW_020911166.1:0-317 GCF_003984885.1 Neopelma chrysocephalum | reverse complement strand
GGGGGGAGAAAAATGGGATTGGCAGGGAGAAAAGGGGATCTGGAGGGGGAGAAAAGGGGGTTTGGGGGGTCCCAGGTGGCCCAGACTGAACCCTGGTGCAAGTCCTCCTCGATCGGGGGGGCACAAAGGGGGCATCTGGGGGTCAAAGGGGGGCACAGCGGGGAGAAGAAGGGATTTGGGGGGAGAAAATGGGTTTGGGGGGGAGAAAAATGGATTTGGGGGGTTCCAGGTGGCCCAGGCTAAAGCCCAAATCCTCCTGGTAGGCGTCCTCCTTGATCTGGGGGGGCACAAAGGAGGGATTTGGGGGTCAAAGGGGT
>NW_020911165.1:512-1014 GCF_003984885.1 Neopelma chrysocephalum | reverse complement strand
GTAAAAAAAACGCAAAAAATCTGTGAAAAACCCAAGAAAATTGGTTAAAAAAACCCCAAAAATCAGTAAAAAAACCCCCAAAAAAGGTAAAAAAACCTCCAAAAATCGGTAAAAAAACCCCAAAAATCAGTTAAAAAAACTCCAAAAAATCAGTAAAAAACCCCCAAGCAATCGGTTAAAAAAACACCAAAAATCAGTAAAAAAAACCCCAAAAATCGGTATAAAACCACTAAAAATCAGCAAAAAACCCCTAAAAATCAACGAATACCCCCCTGACCCCCCCTTTTCTCCCCCCCAGTGCGGGGGCCCGGTGCGGGGGGGGGTCCCTGGCGGTGTTTGCGGGGCGGGCGGGGCTGGGGCTGTGCTGGCACCCCCCCTGCTTCCGCTGCCACCACTGCCAACGGCCCCTCGTGGATCTGCTCTACTTCTGCCCCGGGGGCAAAGGGGGGCGGCTGCTCTGCGGGAGAGACCACGGGGAGACCCTCCGGGATCGGTGCCCGGG
>NW_020911165.1:0-502 GCF_003984885.1 Neopelma chrysocephalum | reverse complement strand
GTAAAAAAAACGCAAAAAATCTGTGAAAAACCCAAGAAAATTGGTTAAAAAAACCCCAAAAATCAGTAAAAAAACCCCCAAAAAAGGTAAAAAAACCTCCAAAAATCGGTAAAAAAACCCCAAAAATCAGTTAAAAAAACTCCAAAAAATCAGTAAAAAACCCCCAAGCAATCGGTTAAAAAAACACCAAAAATCAGTAAAAAAAACCCCAAAAATCGGTATAAAACCACTAAAAATCAGCAAAAAACCCCTAAAAATCAACGAATACCCCCCTGACCCCCCCTTTTCTCCCCCCCAGTGCGGGGGCCCGGTGCGGGGGGGGGTCCCTGGCGGTGTTTGCGGGGCGGGCGGGGCTGGGGCTGTGCTGGCACCCCCCCTGCTTCCGCTGCCACCACTGCCAACGGCCCCTCGTGGATCTGCTCTACTTCTGCCCCGGGGGCAAAGGGGGGCGGCTGCTCTGCGGGAGAGACCACGGGGAGACCCTCCGGGATCGGTGCCCGGG
>NW_020911164.1:597-1184 GCF_003984885.1 Neopelma chrysocephalum | reverse complement strand
CCCCAGTGCTCCCAGTACAGCCCAGTCCCCCCCCCCAGTGCTCCCAGTACACCCCAGAGCTCCCAGTACAGCCCAGTGCCCCCAGTACAACCCAGTCCCAACCCCAGTGCTCCCAGTACAGCCCAGAGCTCCCAGTACACCCCAGTGCTCCCAGTACAGCCCAGTCCCACACACCACTGCTCCCAGTACAGCCCAGTGCTCCCAGTACAGCCAGTGCTCCCAGTACAGCCCAGAGCTGTGCTCCAGTGCTCTCAGTACACCCAGTGCTCCCAGTACAGCCCAGAGCCACGCCCCAGTGCTTCCAGTACAGCCCAGTCCCACACACCAGTGCTCCCAGTACACCCAGTGCCGCCCCCCAGCGCTCGGCTCCGCTCGGTTCTGCCCCTCCCCTCTCGGCCCAGTTTGCCCCAGCTGGTCCCAGTTTGCCCCAATTGGTCCCAGCCGGGCTCTGCCAGACTCTGCCCAGCCCAGTTGGTCCCAGTTGGTCCCAGTTTGCCCCAGTCGGTCCCAGTTGGTCCCAGACACGGCGGCGCCGGGTCTTTATCAGGGGCCGGGACCCCCCGGGGTGGGCACGGCGTGGGGGGGGG
>NW_020911164.1:0-587 GCF_003984885.1 Neopelma chrysocephalum | reverse complement strand
CCCCAGTGCTCCCAGTACAGCCCAGTCCCCCCCCCCAGTGCTCCCAGTACACCCCAGAGCTCCCAGTACAGCCCAGTGCCCCCAGTACAACCCAGTCCCAACCCCAGTGCTCCCAGTACAGCCCAGAGCTCCCAGTACACCCCAGTGCTCCCAGTACAGCCCAGTCCCACACACCACTGCTCCCAGTACAGCCCAGTGCTCCCAGTACAGCCAGTGCTCCCAGTACAGCCCAGAGCTGTGCTCCAGTGCTCTCAGTACACCCAGTGCTCCCAGTACAGCCCAGAGCCACGCCCCAGTGCTTCCAGTACAGCCCAGTCCCACACACCAGTGCTCCCAGTACACCCAGTGCCGCCCCCCAGCGCTCGGCTCCGCTCGGTTCTGCCCCTCCCCTCTCGGCCCAGTTTGCCCCAGCTGGTCCCAGTTTGCCCCAATTGGTCCCAGCCGGGCTCTGCCAGACTCTGCCCAGCCCAGTTGGTCCCAGTTGGTCCCAGTTTGCCCCAGTCGGTCCCAGTTGGTCCCAGACACGGCGGCGCCGGGTCTTTATCAGGGGCCGGGACCCCCCGGGGTGGGCACGGCGTGGGGGGGGG
>NW_020911163.1:170-522 GCF_003984885.1 Neopelma chrysocephalum | reverse complement strand
CCCCCCCCAGGTCGAGGAGGACGCCTACCAGGAGGATTTGGGCTTCAGCCTGGGCCACCTGGGCAAGGCAGGCAGCGGCCGCGTGAGGCAGACCCAGGTCAACAAGGCCACCAAGGCCCGCATCAGCAAGACCCTGCAGGTGCCTGCAGCCCCTCAATGACCTCTCAGAGGGTTAATTAGCCCCCAATTAAGCCTAATTAACCCCTTGCCACCCCGGAGCAGAGGACCCTGCAGAAGCCGAGCATCGTCTACAGGGGCAAATCCACCATCCAGGACTGCTTGTCAGGAACGGCCTCGAGCATCGCCTTCACCCCCCTGCAGGTGGGGAGGGGGCTCAGGGAGGGGCCTGGGG
>NW_020911163.1:0-70 GCF_003984885.1 Neopelma chrysocephalum | reverse complement strand
GGCCCCCAAATCCCCCCTTTGTGCCCCCCCCAGGTCGAGGAGGACACCTACCAGGAGGATTTGGGCTTCA
>NW_020911162.1:450-920 GCF_003984885.1 Neopelma chrysocephalum | reverse complement strand
GGGGACAGTGGAATTGGGGGTGCCAAAGGGGGGAGTTGGGTCTATGGGGAGGCCCTGGAAACATTGGAGACACCAGGGGGGTCTCGAGGTGTCAGGGGGGAACTGGGAACACCAAGAGGGTCTTGGGGACACCAGTGGGGCCTCAGGATTCACTTGCTCTTGGTGCAGCCCCTCCTTTCCCCCCCAGGCCCCTTTACCCCCCCCAAATATCTCCTAACCCCCATTTTCCCTTTTATCCCCTCCCCCCCCACAGATCCTTTGATGCCCCAATGCCCCCAAAACCTGTTTTATCTCCCCCAAATACACCCAAAGACCCCCAAACCCCCCCAAATCCCCATCCAACCCCCCCAGATTCCTTCAAATCTCCTACAGCCCAGTGCCCCCAGTACAGCCCACTGTGTTCCTGTCCCAGGGTGCCGGGTGATCCCTCTTTGGGGGGGGGGTTGGAAGGGCTGGAGGAGATTTGAAGG
>NW_020911162.1:0-350 GCF_003984885.1 Neopelma chrysocephalum | reverse complement strand
GGGTGTATTTGGGGGAGATAAAACAGGTTTTGGGGGCATTGGGGCATCAAAGGATCTGTGGGGGGAGGGGATAAAAGGGAAAATGGGGGTTAGGAGATATTTGGGGGGGGGGGGAAAGGGGCCTGGGGGGGAAAGGAGGGGCTGCACCAAGAGCAGGTGAAGCCTGAGGCCCCACTGGTGTCCCCAAGACCCTCTTGGTGTTCCCAGTTCCCCCCTGACACCTCGAGCCCCCCCTGGTGTCTCCAATGTTTCCAGGGCCTCCCCATAGACCCAACTCCCCCCTTTGGCACCCCCAATTCCACTGTCCCCAAACCCCATCCCTGATGTCCGCAACCCTTCATCTCACTCCC
>NW_020911161.1:543-809 GCF_003984885.1 Neopelma chrysocephalum | reverse complement strand
GACCCAAAACTAACCCCAATCACCCCAAAAAATGACCCAAAACTGACCCCAAACCGGCCCTAGATCACCCCAAAAACTGCAAAAAAAGCCCTCCAAAAACCGACTCAAATCAGCCCAAAAACTGACCCAAAAACTGATCCAATTCGCCCCAAAAACTGATCCAAAACTGAAGCAAAACTGGCCCCAAACACCCCAAAATCTCACCTCAAATCGGCCCAAAATCTGAGCCCAAAACTGCAAAAAAACTCCCCCAAACCCGACCCAAA
>NW_020911161.1:0-443 GCF_003984885.1 Neopelma chrysocephalum | reverse complement strand
GAGCCCAAAACTGCAAAAAAACCCCCCCAAACCCGACCCAAATCACCCCCAAAAAAGGCTTCAAAACCTGACCCCCAACTGACCCAAATCATCCCAAAAAAAGGCTTCAAAGCTGACCCCAAACTGGCCCAAATCAACCCAAAATCTGCAAAAAAACTTCTCCAAAAACTGACCCAAATCACCCCAGAAAATGACCCCACAACCTGACCACAAACTGGCCCTAAATCACCCCAAAAACTGCAAAAAAATCCCTCCAAAAACTGACTCAAATCAGCCCAAAAACTGACCCAAAAACTGATCCAAAACTGAAGCAAAACTGGCCCCAATCACCCCAAAATCTCACCTAAAATCGGCCCAAAATCTGCCCCCAAAACTGCAAAAAAACTCCCCCAAAATGGACCCAAATCACCCCAAAAACTGCAAAAAAAGCCCTCCAAAAACTG
>NW_020911160.1:385-678 GCF_003984885.1 Neopelma chrysocephalum | reverse complement strand
TTGGGACGAGTGTGTGTGGTGTGCGTGTGCTTGGGACGAGTGCGTGTGATGTGTGTGTGCGCTCTGTGTGTGTGCTTGGGACGAGTGTGTGTGCGTGTGATGCGTGTGTGGGGGATGTGTGCGTGTGTGTACTTGGGACGAGTGTGTGTGAGGTGTGTGTGTGGGCTTTGTGTGTGTGCTTGGGACGTGTGATGGGTGTGTGTGCGCTTGGGACGAGTGTGTGATGTGTCTGTGTGGGACATGTGGCGGGGGTGTGTGTGTGGGATGTGTGTGATGTGGGTATGACGTGTGTC
>NW_020911160.1:0-285 GCF_003984885.1 Neopelma chrysocephalum | reverse complement strand
TGTGTGGGGGATGTGTGCATGTGTGTACTTGGGACGAGTGTGTGGGATGTGTGTGTGTGGGCTTTGTGTGTGTGCTTGGGACGTGTGATGGGTGTGTGTGGGCTTGGGACGAGTGTGTGATGTGTCTGTGTGGGACATGTGGCGGGGGTGTGTGTGTGGGATGTGTGTGATGTGGGTATGACGTGTGTCTGTGGGCTATGTGTGTGTGGTGTGTGTGTGCTTGGTACGAGTGTGTGTGATGTGTGTGTGTAAGATGTGTGAGTGTGTGTGTGATGTGTGTGTGTA
>NW_020911159.1:206-433 GCF_003984885.1 Neopelma chrysocephalum | reverse complement strand
CTGGTTTTGGTCAGTTTTGGGGATGGTTTGGGTCAGTTTAGGGAATGATTTGGGTCAGGTTTTGGGGTCATTTTTTGGGATGATTTGGGCCAGTTTTTGCGTGAGTTTTGAGTCATTTTTTGGGGTGATTTGGGTCAGTTATTGGAGGAGATTTTTTGCAGTTTTGGGGGTGATTTGGGCCAGTTTGGGGTCATTTTCTGGGGTGATTTGGGCCAGTTTGGGGTCAG
>NW_020911159.1:0-106 GCF_003984885.1 Neopelma chrysocephalum | reverse complement strand
TTGCAGTTTTGGGCTCAGATTTTGGGCCGGTTTGGGGTGAGATTTTGGGCCAGTTTTGCTTCAGTTTTGGATCAGTTTTTGGGGTGAATTGGATCAGTTTTTGGGT
>NW_020911158.1:496-982 GCF_003984885.1 Neopelma chrysocephalum | reverse complement strand
GGCATCTCAGGGTGCCCGTCCAGAGCAGCCCCCGGCTGAGGAGCCGCGGGCAGCCCTTTCTCCGTGCCCACCGCAGTGCCCGTGGCCGGTTCCCACCCTCGGATGCGTGTTTGGCAGACGAGCCCTGCTCGAGAGACAAATCCGTCTTGTGCCCGATGGAAGCGCCGGCCCGGAGCTGCTCCATCCCTGCTGCCGCGAGCTGTACTGGGAGACCTGCGGCTGCGGGCGGGATTCCCTGAGCTCCGGGAGCCCCGGCAGGGCAGTGCAGGGCACAGCTACAGGGCACAGCTCATCCATCCCCTGGCAATAGGAAGCCCAAGCAGGGCTGGGTCACTGTCTGTCGCTGCAGCCTCCTCCCGGCCCGCGTTCCCTGCCCAGCTGGCACTGCCCAGGGAGCCCCAAGAACGTTCCTGACGGGAAGCAGAAGCCGCCGAGGGCTCCGTCCAGCTCCGGGCCCGAAAATCGGCCCCGGCCTGAGCCCCCCCC
>NW_020911158.1:0-486 GCF_003984885.1 Neopelma chrysocephalum | reverse complement strand
GGCATCTCAGGGTGCCCGTCCAGAGCAGCCCCCGGCTGAGGAGCCGCGGGCAGCCCTTTCTCCGTGCCCACCGCAGTGCCCGTGGCCGGTTCCCACCCTCGGATGCGTGTTTGGCAGACGAGCCCTGCTCGAGAGACAAATCCGTCTTGTGCCCGATGGAAGCGCCGGCCCGGAGCTGCTCCATCCCTGCTGCCGCGAGCTGTACTGGGAGACCTGCGGCTGCGGGCGGGATTCCCTGAGCTCCGGGAGCCCCGGCAGGGCAGTGCAGGGCACAGCTACAGGGCACAGCTCATCCATCCCCTGGCAATAGGAAGCCCAAGCAGGGCTGGGTCACTGTCTGTCGCTGCAGCCTCCTCCCGGCCCGCGTTCCCTGCCCAGCTGGCACTGCCCAGGGAGCCCCAAGAACGTTCCTGACGGGAAGCAGAAGCCGCCGAGGGCTCCGTCCAGCTCCGGGCCCGAAAATCGGCCCCGGCCTGAGCCCCCCCC
>NW_020911157.1:236-617 GCF_003984885.1 Neopelma chrysocephalum | reverse complement strand
TCTGGAGGTTTGTAGGGGCTCTATAAGGGGCTGGGGGGGCTCTATAGCGGTCTGGGGGGCTCTGTAGGGGTTTGGGGGTCTGTAGGGGCTCTGTAGGGGTCTGTAGGTCTCTATAGGGCTCTGTAGGGTTTTATGGGGCTTTGTAGGGGTCTGGAGGTTTGTAGGGGCTCTATAAGGGGCTGGGGGGCTCTATAGCGGTCTGGGGGTCTGTAGGGGCTCTATAGGGCTCTGGGGGGCTCTATAGGGCTCTGGGGGGCTCTGTAGGGGTTTGGGGGTCTGTAGGGGCTCTGTGGGGGTCTGTAGGTCTCTATGGGGCTCTGTAGGGTTTTATGGGGCTTTGTAGGGGTCTGTAGGGCTCTGGGGGTCTGTGGGGCTTTCTGT
>NW_020911157.1:0-136 GCF_003984885.1 Neopelma chrysocephalum | reverse complement strand
TGGGTCTCTCTGGGGGGTCTGTGGGTCTCTCTGTGGGTCTCTGTGGGGTCTGTTGGTCCGTGTGGATCTCTGGGGTCTCTGTGGGTCTCTGGGGTCCCAGTGTATTTTTGGGGGTCCCAGTGTATTTTTGGGGGGT
>NW_020911156.1:514-948 GCF_003984885.1 Neopelma chrysocephalum | reverse complement strand
GGAGCCCCTAAACCCTCTCAGTGACCCGCCAAACCCACCTGGGATCCCCCAAGCCCATTCAGGGACCCCCCAGTCCCCCTCAGGGACCCTCAAAACCGTCTGGGACCCCTTAAACCCCCTAGAGACCACAAAACTGCCTAAAACGTCCCCGTAAAGCCTCCCAGGACTCCCAAACCTCCTCAGAGACTCCCAAAGCCCACCTGGGACACCTCCAAATCTCCTGAGAAACCAAACCGCCCTCAGAGACCCCCAAATCCCTTCAGAAATCCCTTTAGGTTCTCCCCTGAGCCTTCTCGGGACACCGAACCCCCTCAGGGACCTCTCAAAACGTCCCCGGGAACCCCCGAACCCCCTCTGCTAAACCCTCCCGAGCCCTCCAACCCACAGCCGCGCTCCCCGCAGCCCCCGAGGGGATCCCCAGACCCCGCTCTCGC
>NW_020911156.1:0-414 GCF_003984885.1 Neopelma chrysocephalum | reverse complement strand
CTGCGCGCGCACCGCCTGGACTGACCCGCCCCGCAGCCAATCAGCGCGCGGACACGACCCCTGCCCGCCCTCCGCCCTGCGCGGTGCATTGTAGGAGTTAAAGTGGTCGCGCGCTGATTGGCTGCGGCGGTGTTCTCGAAACGCGGTGCGCGCGCAGAGCGCCGTGTTGGCTGCCGGGAATCGGTGCTGGCGGCGGGGCCTCCCTTTGTCTGTGTGAGCTGGCACGGGGGGTGCGGGGGAGCGGGGCTCTGAGGATCCCCTCGAGGGCTGCGGGGAGCGCGGCCGTGGGTGGAAAGGCTGGAGGGCTCGGGAGGGTTTAGCGCGGGGGGGTTCGGGGGTTCCCGAGGGTCAGATCGCAGGGCCGTGTAACCCTCTCGGGGGCCGCGGGGCCCGGGGGCCTCCCAGGAACCCGGA
>NW_020911155.1:369-505 GCF_003984885.1 Neopelma chrysocephalum | reverse complement strand
ATGGAATTTTGGGACCCAGGCAGGCAGGCTGGCCCACCTACTGCACCGCAAAGAGAAATCTCCCAGCCTTTGTTTGCTGGGGAGAATTGCTGTTGTTTGCTTTTTTCAACCCTGCACTGAGCCAGCCTGCCTGCCT
>NW_020911155.1:0-269 GCF_003984885.1 Neopelma chrysocephalum | reverse complement strand
CCAGGCTTTCTTTGCTGGGGAGAAGGGTTGTTGTTTGCTTTTTTCAACCCTGCACTTATTCTGCCTGCCTGAGTCCCAAAATTCCATACGGAGGAAGATTCCTCCCAGACCAAAGATGCCAGCTAAGACACAGGGACATTGGTGACGTCATTGAGGACAGGGGTGCCACCCCTGGCGACAAAAGTGACATCACAGGGACATTGTTGACATCTTTTGGGAGGAATCTTCCTCCGTATGGAATTTTGGGACTCAGGCAGGCAGAATAAGTG
>NW_020911154.1:332-893 GCF_003984885.1 Neopelma chrysocephalum | reverse complement strand
CTCTATTGCCCCTCTCTTCCCTCTCAGTTCCTCCTCTCACTTTCCCTGTATTCCCTCTCAATTCTCCCTCTATTTCCCATCTTTTCCCTCTCAGTTCTCCATCTATTCCCTGTCAATTCTCCCTCTATTTACTATCTTTTCTCTCTCAATTCTCCCTGTATTTCCCATTTTTCCCTCTATTCCCTCTCAATTCTCCCTCTATTTCCCATCTTTTCCCTCTTTTCCCTGTCAATTCTCCCTCTATTTCCCATCTTTTCCCTCTCAGTTCTCCCTCTATTTCTCATCTTTTCCCTCTCAGTTCTCCCTCTATTCCCTCTCAATTCTCCCTCTGTTTCTCATCTTTGCCTCTCAGTTCTCCCTCTATTCCCTCTCAATTCTCCCTCTATTTCCCGTCTGCTCCCTCTCGATTCTCCCCCAAATCCCCCTCTCATTGTCCCTCTGTGTCCCCTCTGTCCCCGCCCCGCCCCTCCCTGCCCCGCCCCGTCCCCCTGTCCCCCTGTCCCCCTGTCCCCCCGTGCCGTGTCCCCGCAGCCGCGGGGTTGGGGGCGCCGGTTTTAATAA
>NW_020911154.1:0-232 GCF_003984885.1 Neopelma chrysocephalum | reverse complement strand
TCTCCCTCTATTCCCTCTCAATTCTCCCTCTATTTCCCATCTTTTCCCTCTCAATTCTCCCTCTATTTCTCATCTTTGCCTCTCAGTTCTCCCTCTATTCCCTCTCAATTCTCCCTCTATTTCCCGTCTGCTCCCTCTCGATTCTCCCCCAAATCCCCCTCTCAGTGTCCCTCAGTGTCCCCTCTGTCCCCCCCCCGCCCCTCCCTGCCCCGCCCCGTCCCCCTGTCCCCCC
>NW_020911153.1:457-528 GCF_003984885.1 Neopelma chrysocephalum | reverse complement strand
GATCTCCTCAGCCCCGGAGTTTCCTCGTTCCGGCCCTTTCTCCGCCCACCCCGGGGTCTCCCCCCCCCCCC
>NW_020911153.1:0-357 GCF_003984885.1 Neopelma chrysocephalum | reverse complement strand
GCCGCTCCCTGACAGTGACGATGATGCCTCGGGGGGGGGGGGAGTTATAAGAGGAAACGCCCATTTCTGACTCCCCGAAGCTCCGGCAATTCCCGGAAATCAGGGATTTGTGCAACATCAACACACAAAACCTCCCAGCCCCTTCCTGCCCACGGCCGGGGCTTTTTGGGTGCAAAGAGACCCCAAAATCCCCCGGATTTGGTGATCCCGAGGGGCCGATCCTGGGATGGCCCCATCTGGGGGGAGGGGGCGCAAAGGGGGGGGCTGGGACTGGTGGGACTGGTGGGACTGGTTGAACTGGTTTATCCAATAAAGTTCCCCCCCCCCGGGAAGGGCTGAGGGTCCCACCTCGGCTCA
>NW_020911152.1:420-840 GCF_003984885.1 Neopelma chrysocephalum | reverse complement strand
TTACCCTAACCCTAACCCTAACACTAAACCAAACCCTAACCCTAACCCTAACCGAAACCCTAACCCTAAAACCAAACTCTAACCTTAATCCTAACCCTAACCCTAACTAACCCTAATCCTAACCCTGACCCTAAACCCAAACCCTAACCCTAACCCTAACCGTAACCCTAAGACTAAACCTAACCCTAAGCTTAAGCCTAAGACTAAGCCTAACCCAAACCCTAACCATAAGCCTAAGCCTAAGCCTAACCCTAACCTCTAACCCTTACCCTAAACCTAACCCTAACCGCAAGCCTAACCCTAACACTAAACCTAACCCTAACCCTAACATCAAAAATAACCCCTAACCCTAACCCGAATCCTAACCCTAACCCTAACCCTAACCCTAGCCCTTACCCTTGCCCTAACCCTAACCCTAAT
>NW_020911152.1:0-320 GCF_003984885.1 Neopelma chrysocephalum | reverse complement strand
CCCTAACCCTAACCCTAAACAAAACCCTAACCCTTAACCCTAACAATAACCCCTAATTCTAACCCTAACCTCTAACCCTAACCCTAACACTAAACCTAACCCTAACCCTAACATTAAAAATAACCCCTAACCCTAACCCGAATCCTAACCCTAACCCTAACCCTAACCCTAGCCCTTACCCTTGCCCTAACCCTAACCCTAAACCTAACCAAAACCCTACCCCTAACCCTAATCCTAAACCAAATCCTAACCCTAACCTGAACCCTAACCCTAAAGGAAACCATAACCCTAACCCTAACTCCAACCCTAACAATCCCTAA
>NW_020911151.1:1110-1512 GCF_003984885.1 Neopelma chrysocephalum | reverse complement strand
GGTTTTGAGCTGCAGTTGGTGGCGCAGCCTGGGCACTCCTTGGGCAGGCTGAGCTTTCTGTGCTGGCTCCTTTTCCCAGGGAGGAATCTTCATTTGGATGGGTTTTGGGGCGGGGGGGCCGGCACCATCGGCCCGGGGCTGACCAAAGGGATCAGCAGCCCTTTGCCCAGGACAGAAAGCCTGGGAGCTTTGGCTTTTCGGTGCAGTTGGTGGCGCTGCCTGGGCACTCCGTGGGCATCTGGAGCTTTCTGTGCTAGAATATTTTCCCCAGGAGGAATCTTCATTTGTATAAGTTTTGGGCAGGGGGTCCGGCACCGGCGGCCCAGGGCTGAGCAAAGGGATCAGCAGTCCTTTCCACAGGACAGAAAGCCTGGGAACTTTGGCTTTTGGGTGCAGTTGGTG
>NW_020911151.1:0-1010 GCF_003984885.1 Neopelma chrysocephalum | reverse complement strand
GGGCACTCCTTGGGCAGGCTGAGCTTTCTGTGCTGGCTCCTTTTCCCAGGGAGGAATCTTCATTTGGATGGGTTTTGGGGCGGGGGGGCCGGCACCATCGGCCCGGGGCTGACCAAAGGGATCAGCAGCCCTTTGCCCAGGACAGAAAGCCTGGGAGCTTTGGCTTTTGGGTGCAGTTGGTGGCGCAGCCTGGGCACTCCGTGGGCAGCCAGAGCTTTCTGTGCTGTCCCCTTTTCCCTGGGAGGAATCTTAATTTGTATGGGTTTTGGGGCGGGGGAGGCCGGCACCAGCGTCCCAGGGCTGACCAAAGGGATCAGCAGCCCTTTGCCCAGGACAGAAAGCCTGGGAACTTTGGCTTTGAGGTGCAGTTGGTGGTGCAACCTGGGTACTCCTTCAGCAGGCAGAGCTTTCTGTGCTGGAACCTTCTCCCTGGGAGGAATCTTCATTTGTATGGGTTTTGGGGCAGAGGGGCCGGCACTTGCATCCCCCGGCGGACCAAAGGGATCAGCAGCCCTTTGCCCAGGACAGAAAGCCTGGGAGCTTTGGTTTTGAGCTGCAGTTGGTGGCGCAGCCTGGGCACTCCTTGGGCAGGCTGAGCTTTCTGTGCTGGCCTCTTTTCCCGGGGAGGAATCTTCATTTGGATGGGTTTTGGGGCGGGGGGGCCAGCACCGTCGGCCCGGGGCTGACCAAAGGGATCAGCAACCCTTTGCCCAGGACAGAAAGCCTGGGAACTTTGGCTTTTGGGTGCAGTTGGTGGCGTAGCCTGGGCAATCCGTGGGCAGCCAGAGCTTTCTGTGCTGGAACCTTTTCCCTGGGAGGAATCTTCATTTGTATGGGGTTTGGGGCAGGGGGGGCCGGCAACGGCCGCCCGGGGCTGACCAAAGGGATCAGCAGCCCTTTGCCCAGGACAGAAAGCCTGGGAGCTTTGGCTTTTGGGTGCAGTTGGTGGCAGTTGGAGGACTCGCACCAGGGTTCAGCCTGGGCCACCTGGGACTCCCCAAACACCCTTT
>NW_020911150.1:268-626 GCF_003984885.1 Neopelma chrysocephalum | reverse complement strand
TCAAGTTCATCCTCCCTATGCCTGTGTACTCCTGACATGGTTCTGCCCTCTTAGGTATCGGAGCAGAGTTTAACACATCTAGAGGAAGGTGAGGAGTCCGCATTGGTACTGAGAGGAAAATGCTATTCCTGCAACCACACTTCTTGAGCCTAGCGCAACATGCCTGGAAGTCTCTCCTTTCCTACTGCTTTTGTCTCCTCTCTCACAACCTCTAACATGTGGTCTGGCTTGGCTTCCCCCTCGCTCCATCGCAGTCTGCCTTCAAGCTTCTACACCACGAGATGTAGCTTCTACAGCACTCGTCTGATCCGTCACGAGTGACACTCCAAGTCTTACGGAACCTTACTGTGTCTTTTCT
>NW_020911150.1:0-168 GCF_003984885.1 Neopelma chrysocephalum | reverse complement strand
ACCACACTTCTTGAGCCTAGGGCAACATGCCTGGAAGTCTCTCCTTTCCTACTGCTTTTGTCTCCTCTCTCACAACCTCTAACATGTGGTCTGGCTTGGCTTCCCCTCGCTCCATCGCACTGTCTGCCTTCAAGATTCTACACCACGAGATGTAGCTTCTACAGCACT
>NW_020911149.1:384-702 GCF_003984885.1 Neopelma chrysocephalum | reverse complement strand
GGGGGTCCCGGGGGGGGGAGTTGGGGGTCTTGAGGGGGGGTGGGGACCCCACTTTTGTCCCCCTGGACCTTGAGGACCCCCCAAAAACTTCACACAGACACTCAATAACCAAACTCAATATATAAAGACAACGGGTGATACTGCGGGGGGTCTGGGAGTCCCCTGGACTTTGGGGGTCCCGGCGGGGGATTCCGGGGTCGCAGAGGGATGTGGGGACCCCACTTTTGTCCCCCTTGACCTTGAGGAACTCGGCCAGGCTGGAGAAGTATTTCTGGTTGGCCTCGGCCACTTTCTTCTCGGCCGCCTGAGGGTTCACGA
>NW_020911149.1:0-284 GCF_003984885.1 Neopelma chrysocephalum | reverse complement strand
GACCCCACTTTTGTCCCCCTTGACCTTGAGGAACTCGGCCATGCTGGAGAAGTATTTCTGGTTGGCCTCGGCCACTTTCTTCTCGGCCGCCTGAGGGTTCACGATCTCCAGGCCCTGGCTTGAGGGGGTCCCGGGGGGTCTCAGGGGGTCCAGGGGGTCGGGGGGGGGGTCCCGGGTAGTCTCAGGGGGCCCAGGGGGTCAGGGGGGCTCGGGGGGGGGGGCAGTGATCCCCCCCAACCCGATCCCACCTACAGGGACCCCCCCCAAGTCCCCACTGAGCCCCC
>NW_020911148.1:278-429 GCF_003984885.1 Neopelma chrysocephalum | reverse complement strand
CCCCCAAAATCCGGGGGGAGAGATGTAGCACATCTGGGTAAGGGGATCTGAGTGCCCCCAGTATGTCCCAATGACCTCCCAGTGATCCTCAGTATGGCCCAGTACCCCCTCAGTAACCACCCAGTGTGTCCCAGTGACCTCCTACTGCCCC
>NW_020911148.1:0-178 GCF_003984885.1 Neopelma chrysocephalum | reverse complement strand
CACCCCAGTCCCTCCCAGTGCCCCCTGGTTCCCCCCAGTGTGTCCCAGTATCCCCCAGTGCCCCCCAAAGCCCCCCAACTGTCCCCAGTGTGTCCCCAGATGCCCTTGGCCTTTCTGTGAGCCTGTGTGGGGGGGGGGGGTTTTCAGTCAGAGGGTCCAGGGAGGCTCCTGGGGTGAG
>NW_020911147.1:361-620 GCF_003984885.1 Neopelma chrysocephalum | reverse complement strand
TCCTCTACTCCTTCCCTGAATCCTCTGGCACCTTCCCTGCATCCTTTACCCCCTTCCCTGCATCCTTTAGGATTTTTCCTCCATCCTCTTTCCCTTCCCTGCATCCTCTGGTCCTTCCCTGCATCCTTTCCCCCCTTCCCTAAATCCCTCACCCCCTTCCCTGCTTCCTCTCCCCCCTTCCCTGTATCCCATAACCCCTTCCCTGCATCCTTTACCCCCTTCCCTGTATCCTCCAGCCCTTCCCTAAATCCTCTACCCC
>NW_020911147.1:0-261 GCF_003984885.1 Neopelma chrysocephalum | reverse complement strand
CCATAACCCCTTCCCTGCATCCTTTACCCCCTTCCCTGTATCCTCCAGCCCTTCCCTAAATCCTCTCCCCCCTTCCCTGTATCCTTTACCCCCTTCCCTAAATCCTCTGGTCCTTCCCTGCATCCTGTACCCCCTTCCCTAAATCCCTCACCCCCTTCCCAGCTTCCTCTACCCCCTTCCCTGTATCCCATACCCCCTTCCCTGCATCCTCCAGCCCTTCCCTAAATCCTGTACCCCCTTCCCTGCTTCCTCTACCCCTTC
>NW_020911146.1:182-621 GCF_003984885.1 Neopelma chrysocephalum | reverse complement strand
GCAGGCTTTCTTGGTTGGGGAGAAGGGCTCTTGTTTGCTTTTTCCAGGCCTGCGCTCCCAACGGCCAGAATTGGATACAGAAGAAGATTCCTCCCAGAACAAAGGGGTCAGGACAGAAAGCTCTTGCTGTCCAAGGAGGACCCAGGTTGGCCCACCAATTCAACCAAAGACCTAAAGTTGCAGGCTTTCTAGGCTGGGGAGAAGGGCTCTTGTTTCCTTTTTCAAACCCTGTGCTCCCAACGACCAGAATTGGATACGGAAAAAGATTCTACCCACAAAAAAAGGGTCAGGACAGAAAGCTGTTGCAGCCCGGGGAGTACCCAGGGTGGCCGAACAAATCAACTCGAGAGCCAAGGTTGCAGGCTTTCTTGGCTGGGGAGAAGGCCTCTTGTTTGCTTTTTCAAACCCTGGTCTCCCAACGGCCGGAATTGGATACGGA
>NW_020911146.1:0-82 GCF_003984885.1 Neopelma chrysocephalum | reverse complement strand
GAGAAGGCCTCTTGTTTGCTTTTTCAAACCCTGGTCTCCCAACGGCCAGAATTGGATACGGATGACGATTCCTCCGAGAACA
>NW_020911145.1:206-715 GCF_003984885.1 Neopelma chrysocephalum | reverse complement strand
GTGCGCAGGGCTGGCGGCCGGGGACAGTGGGGGCCGCGGCAGGGGCTGGGGTGGTCGTGCATATCCATCGAGGCTGCCGTCCTGCCTAGCAGGTCCTTCACAAAGCTCTGCCTCCGTACTATCCTCCCGTCCGTCCCTCCCTCTAATCTACAAAGCATTCCCTCGGAACACTCATCGTTCTCTTCCTTGTCGAGCCCTTCCTGTTTCCTTGTTTTACTTTCTGTCTTTCAGAGAACTACTGCAGTCCGTCCTTCCTTCCCCTTTCCTACTTTTTTTTCTCTCTTTGCTTTGCTTATTCCCTCAGCTTTCCATTCTTCAGTGACTCCACCAATCCACCTCTCTCTACCCGCACTCATCTTTTCAGCAAACATTAATGGACACTTCCACTACTGCACACCTTGAAATCTGCTTAAAATTCTTCTCCGTGTGGTCCTGACTGCTTCTGTGCCCCTAGTACTGGGAAACAAGATCCAGTGTAAAAAGCAATTCGGACGGCTTTTCTTCCTTAT
>NW_020911145.1:0-106 GCF_003984885.1 Neopelma chrysocephalum | reverse complement strand
CTTATTCCCTCAGCTTTCCATTCTTCAGTGACTCCACCAATCCACCTCTCTCTACCCGCACTCATCTCTTCAGCAAACACTAATGGACACTTCCACTACTGCACAC
>NW_020911144.1:220-858 GCF_003984885.1 Neopelma chrysocephalum | reverse complement strand
TGGGGAGAGAAAAAGGGGATTTGGGGGTCCTGGGGGGTTTGAGGGAGATAAAAGGCGGTTTGCGGGGCAAAAAAAGGGGGGTTGGGGGGGTAAAAAGGGGCTTGGGGGGGTAAAAGGGGATCTGGGGGGGTAAAAGGAGGTTTGGGGGTCCCCGGGGGGGGGGGGCAAAGGCAGAGAAAAGGGGGTCTGGGGGGGGGTAAAAGGAGGTTTGGGGGTTCCCCAGGTGAGAAAACGGGGGGGCCCTTAATTAGGAAGGGGAGATTAATTAACCATGAGGGTTAATTGGGGGGATCCCCCATTGAGGGATGTTGGTGTTAATTAACTGGAGTGGTAATTGGGGTTAATCAGCCCCCTCCCCAAAGGTCCCCCTGTTTAATTGGGGTTAATTACCTACCTCCTCCTGATTAATTAGCACTAATTAGTGTTAATTAGCTACCTCCTCAGAGCTCAACCTGTTGGCCTGTTTCCAGATCTCCATCAGCCCCAAATGCTCCTTCATCTTCCGGTACCTGGGGGTTAATTAGGGGTTAATTAGGGGTAATTAGGGGGTAATTAGGAATCTATTAAGTGATTAATTGGAGGGTTACTAGAGGATTAATTAGGGGGTTCATTGGGGGGCTAACTAGGTACAAATTAGG
>NW_020911144.1:0-120 GCF_003984885.1 Neopelma chrysocephalum | reverse complement strand
GGTTAATTGGGGGGATCCCCCATTGAGGGATGTTGGTGTTAATTAACTGGAGTGGTAATTGGGGTTAATCAGCCCCCCTCCCCAAAGGTCCCCCTGTTTAATTGGGGTTAATTACCCACC
>NW_020911143.1:215-365 GCF_003984885.1 Neopelma chrysocephalum | reverse complement strand
CCACACCTAAAACAACAGCCAATCACGGACAGCCCCGACACCCAAAAATCCTCCTGGGACCCCCAAAACCCACCTGAGACTCTCCTCAAAACTCACCTGGGACCCCCAAAACCCACCTGGGACCCCCAAAACCCACCTAGGACACCCCCA
>NW_020911143.1:0-115 GCF_003984885.1 Neopelma chrysocephalum | reverse complement strand
CCCAGGCAGATTTTGGGGTGTCCCAGGGGGATTTGGGGAGTCCCAGGCAGATTTTGGAGGTCCCAGGCAGATTTTGGGTGTCGGGGCTGTCCGTGATTGGCTGTTGTTTTAGGTG
>NW_020911142.1:656-1244 GCF_003984885.1 Neopelma chrysocephalum | reverse complement strand
GAAGGGACATTAGGGGACAAGGGGGACGCGGGACAGGGACACGGGGGACATTGGGGACATTGGGGGGACATTGGGGGGACATTGGGGACATTGGGGGACATTGGGGGGACATTGGGGACATTGGGGGATATCGGGGAGACATTGGGGGACATTGGGGACATTGGGGACATTGGGGACATTGGGGACATTGGGGACATTGGGGGGACAGGACGAGGACATTGGGGACAAGGGGGGACGTTGGGGGCGACAGCGGGGGGACATTGGGGACATTGGGGGAACACTGGGGGGACATTGGGGACACCCAGCAGCATTTTGGGGGGAATCCAGCGGATTTTGGGGCACCCGGCAGGATTTTGGGGTGAAATCAGCGCAGTTTGGGGCGAAATCAGCGCAGTTTGGGGCACCTGAAGGATTTTGGGGATGGGGAAAAAAGCAGATTTGGGGACACCTGGAAGGATTTTGGGGTGAATTCAGCAGATTTTTTGGGGTGAAACGAGCAGGTTTTGGGGTGAATTTAGGAGATTTGGGGACACCCAGCAGCATTTTGGGATGAAACCAGAGCTTTTTGGGGTGAACAAAGCAGGATTT
>NW_020911142.1:0-646 GCF_003984885.1 Neopelma chrysocephalum | reverse complement strand
GCTTTTTGGGGTGAACAAAGCAGGATTTTTTTGGGGTGAAACGAGCAGATCTTGGGGTTAGTTTAGCAGATTTGGGGACACCCAGCAGCATTTTTTGGGGGGGGTGAAACGAGCACATTTTGGGACAACTAGAAGCGTTTGGGGTCAACCTGCCCTATTTTGGGAGTCCTAGAGGGATTTTGGGGTGAAATTAGCAGATTTTGGGAGTCCTAGAGGGATTTGGGGGTGAAACAAGTGGATTTTGGGAGTCCTAGAGGGATTTTTGGAATCCTAGAGGGATATTTTTTTGGGAGGTGAAACAAGCAGATTTTGGGAGTCCTAGAGGGATTTTTTGGGGGTGAAAAGAGCAGATTTTGGGGCGCTCCGGGGGGATTCCCCCCCTTACCAGGTCACCTTTGGTCCGGGGCCGCTGGGCAGAGACAAGAGACAGTGAGGGGACATTGGGGACATTGGGGACATTGGGGACATTGGGGACATTGGGGGACATTGGGGGACATTGGGGGACATTGGGGACATTGGGGGGACATTGGGGACATTGGGGACACTGAGTGGGACATTGGGAGGACACCAGGGGGACATTGGAGAGACATTGAGGGGGAACACTGGGGGGACATTGGGGGGACATTGGGGGGACATTGGGGGGACA
>NW_020911141.1:828-1083 GCF_003984885.1 Neopelma chrysocephalum | reverse complement strand
CCCCCCCCCCCATGTCCCCAGAGGACCCCACAACACCCACAGCACCAACCCCCCCCAGCAGGTTTGTGGGGGGGTCACCAGCCCCCCCTAAACCTCCCAAACCCCCCAACCCATTCCAGCACCCCGGGATTGGGGGGAGGGGGGGAAGGGGTTCGGGGGGGTCCCCGCGGTTCGGGGGGGGCTGAACATGCGCCTCCCCCTCCCTTGGGGTGTCCCCCCACCCCAGAGATTCCTGGGGGGGTTTGGGGGGGGGGG
>NW_020911141.1:0-728 GCF_003984885.1 Neopelma chrysocephalum | reverse complement strand
GGGGGGCTGCACAGGCCCGGGAGGGGTCTGGGGGGGGCGATGATGCCCGGGGGGGGCTGGGGGGCCCGGCCGGGGCGGGGGGGTCCCGGTTAGGCCCGGGGGGGGGGGGGGGGGTCCCGACGGGGCCCGGGGGTGACGGACAGGCCCGGGGAAGGGCCCAAGGGGGTCCCGATAAGGCCCGGGGGTGACGGACAGGCCCGGGGAGGGGCTCGGGAGGTCCCGAGAAGGCCCCGGGGCCTGTCGGGGGTCCCAATAAGGGCCGGGACGGACGGACAGGCCCGGGGAGGGGCCTGGGGGGTGTCGGGGGGTCCTGACAAGGCCCGGGACGGACGGACAGGCCCGGGGAGGGGGTCGGGGGGTCCTGACAAGGCCCGGGGCGGACGGACAGGCCCGGGGAGGGGGTCGAGGGGTCCCGATAAGGCCCGGGACAGACGGACAAGCCCGTGGGAGGGGCCCGGGAGGGTCTCTCCGGTGGGGGCCGCGCCAGGCCCGGGGCGGGGGGTGCGGGCAGGGCGGGGGGTCGGGGGGGCCGGGGCGGTGCCGGGGGTCCGGGTCGGTGCCGGGGGGGGGCCCCCCGCCCCCCCACCCCCCCCCCCCCCCCCCCTTCCCCCCCCCCCCACCCACCGGGCCCGGGCGGTCGCAGCATCGCGGGCGCTCCCGCGTCACGTGACCGCGCGGGGCGGGGCGGGGCCGCGCGTCACCATGGCAACGGCGCGGGGCCAAGGCGG
>NW_020911140.1:577-722 GCF_003984885.1 Neopelma chrysocephalum | reverse complement strand
CCCCGACGGGGCGACGTCGGTTCAGCTCCGGTGCCGGGCCCGGGGGGGTGCCGGGGGTGGAGCTGAACTGGGAGCCACTGGGAGAGCCGGGGTGAGGCACTGGGAGGGACTGGGAGGGGATTGGGAGGGACTGGGAGGGACTGGG
>NW_020911140.1:0-477 GCF_003984885.1 Neopelma chrysocephalum | reverse complement strand
AGGGAGGGGATTGGGAGGGACTGGGAGGGGATTGGGAGGGACTGGGAGGGGATTGGGGGGGACTGGGAGGGGTTTGGGGGGGACTGGAAGGGGATTGGGAGGGACTGGGAGGGACTGGGAGGGGATTGGGAGGGGATTGGGAGGGACTGGGAGGGACTGGGAGGGGATTGGGAGGGGACTGGAAGGGGATTCAGAGGGGACTGGGAGGGACTGGGAGAAAACTGGGCTGAACTGGGAGGCACTGGGCGGGCATTGGAAGGGACTGGGATGAACTGGAAGGGACTGGGAGGCGATTGGGAGGGACTGGGAAGGGACTGGGAGAAGATTGGGATCAACTGGGAGGGACTGGGAGGGGAATGGGGGGACTGGGAGGGACTGGATCGAACTGGGCCCAGTGCTCCCAGTCCCTCCCAGTCCCTCCCAGTCCCTCCCAATCCCCTCCCAGTCCCTCCCAGTCCCTCCCAGTCCCTCCCAGTT
>NW_020911139.1:243-686 GCF_003984885.1 Neopelma chrysocephalum | reverse complement strand
AGCAGAGACGTGAGGGAATCGCCTTCCAATTCATCGCCAGTCGCTGGTTTTTCTTGGCTGGCAAAGCTGCTGCTCTGATCCCCCCTGGCTCTTTTCAGGCTGCTTTTCTCGCCCAGCTCCTTTGGCCCGGCCCTGAGAGGCCGACGTCGGTTGTGCCGCCGTGGGTGGCTTCCGGGGGGGGAAGGCGGCGGCGCAGCCCCGACAGCATCTCCGGGGCACGGCGGGACCGAGCGGGAGCGGGAGCGGGAGCGGAGCGGGAGCGGGAGCGGGAGCGGGAGCGGAGCGGGAGCGGGAGCGGGAGCGGGAGCGGAGCGGAGCGGAACAGGGCGGCAGGCGCGCCGGGCCCCGCCATCTGCCTGGGGTCCTCGCGCGCGAGCCGCGCGCCGCGGCGCCGACAGGGGGCTGCCCGCGCCGGTGCCTGCCGCCGCCCACGAACCTGCCGC
>NW_020911139.1:0-143 GCF_003984885.1 Neopelma chrysocephalum | reverse complement strand
AGGCACCGGCGCGGGCAGCCCCCTCTCGGCGCGGCGCCGCGCCGCGCGCCTCGGGCGCGAGGACCCCAGGCAGATGGCGCCGCCCGCCCGCCCCGTTCCGCTCCGCTCCCCTCCCCTCCCGCTCCCGCTCCCGCTCCCGCTCG
>NW_020911138.1:569-948 GCF_003984885.1 Neopelma chrysocephalum | reverse complement strand
CAAGCTCTTGCTACTAATGGTGTCTGCTGGCAGACAAAGCAACTGCACCACAAAGCAAAAGCTTTCTTGCTTTCTTTCCTGACGATAAGGGCGGCTGTTTCCTGTTTTCAGCCCTGACTCCCAACGGCCAGCCCGACACCCAAAATTCCCCAAGGGACGAAGATTCCTCCCACACCAAAGGAGCCAGCACAGAAAGTTCTTGCTCCTAATGGAGTCTTCTGGCACACAAAGCAACTGCACCACAAAGCCAAAGCTTCCAGACTTTCTTCCCTGGCTATAAGGGCTGTGATTTCCTGTCTTCAGCCGTGCCTCCCAAATGCCAGACCGACTCCCAAAATTGCATACGGATGAAGATTCCTTCCACAACAAAGGCGCCAGC
>NW_020911138.1:0-469 GCF_003984885.1 Neopelma chrysocephalum | reverse complement strand
CTCACATCTGCCAGACCGACTCCCAAAATTTCATACAAAGACTCCTCTCAGAACAAGGTACCAGCCCAGAAAGCTCTTGCTGCTTCTAGTTTAGTCTCCCGGCAGACAAACCAACTGCAACACAAAGTCAAAGCTTCCAGGCTTTCCTTTCTGCTGAGAAGGGCTGTTGTTTCCTGTTTTCATCCCTGCCTCACATCTGACAGCCCGACTCCCAAAAATGCATACGGATGATTCCTCCCACACCAAAGGTGCCAGCACAGAAAGCTCTTCTTGCTCATTGAGTGCCCAGGATGACTCACCAACTGCAGGAAAAAATTAAAGCTTCCAGGCTTTCTATCCTGACGATAAAGGCTGTTGTTTCCTGTTTTCAGCTCTGACTCCCAACTTCCAGCCCGACTCCCAAAATTGCCTATGGACAAAAATTCCTCCCAGAACAAAGGTGCCAGGAGAGCAAGCTCTTGCTACTAAT
>NW_020911137.1:430-619 GCF_003984885.1 Neopelma chrysocephalum | reverse complement strand
CACAAATCACCTCAAAACACCCCAAAAACGCCCCAAACACCCCAAAATTGCCCCAAACACCCCAAAAACGCTCCAAACACCCCAAAACCACCCCAAATCACCTCAAAACACCCCAAAATGCCCCTAAATCACCCCAAAACCACCCCAAATCACCTCAAAACACCCCAAAAATGCCCCTAAATCACCCCA
>NW_020911137.1:0-330 GCF_003984885.1 Neopelma chrysocephalum | reverse complement strand
CCCCAAATCACCTCAAAACACCCCAAAAATGCCCCTAAATCACCCCAAAACCAACCCCAATCACCTCAAAACACCCTGAAATCACCCCAAAATCCTTCTAAATCACCCAAAGTCTTCCCAAATCACCCGAAATCTGCCCAAATCACCCCAAAATCCTTCTAAATCACCCAAAGTCTTCCCAAATCACCCCAAAACACCCCAAAAATGCCCCTAAATCACCCCAAAACCAACCCCAATCACCTCAAAACCCCCCGAAATCACCCCAAAATCCTTCTAAATCACCCAAAGTCTTCCCAAATCACCCGAAATCTGCCCAAATCACCCCAAAAA
>NW_020911136.1:246-848 GCF_003984885.1 Neopelma chrysocephalum | reverse complement strand
CAGTCTCTGGCCGGGATTGTCGGAGAAGGGCAGGGGAGGGAGAGGAAAGCAGGGGAGGGAGAGGAGGCGGCCCGCCCGGAGCCGAGAGCCGGGGCTGCCGGGGGTAGCGAGACGCCGGGCGGCGGATGCGGCTCTGGCGGGGAGCGGGGCTGGCGGCACTGGCTGCAGTTCTGCTCGGTGCGCAGGGCTGGCGGCCGGGGACAGTGGGGGCCGCGGCTGGGGCTGGCGTGGCCGTGCATATCCCTCGAGGTCACCGTCCTGCCTAGCAGTTCCTTCACAGAGCTCTGCCTCCGTACTATCCTCCCGTGCGTCCCTCCCTCTTGTCCACAAAGCATTCCCTCGGAACATTCATCGCTCTTTTCTTTGTCGAGCCGCTCCTGTTTCCTTACTTTACTTTCTGTCTTTCAGAGAACTCCTGCAGTCCGTCCTTCCTTCCATTTTCCTACTTTTTTTCTCTCTTTGCTTTGCTTATTCCCGCAGCTTTCCATTCTTCACTGACTCCACCAATCCACCTCTCTCTACCCGCACTCATCTCTTCAGCAAATACTAATGGACACTTCCACTACTGCACACCTTGAAATCCGCTTAAAATTCTTCTCCGT
>NW_020911136.1:0-146 GCF_003984885.1 Neopelma chrysocephalum | reverse complement strand
ACCAATCCACCTCTCTCTACCCGCACTCATCTCTTCAGCAAATACTAATGGACACTTCCACTACTGCACACCTTGAAATCCGCTTAAAATTCTTCTCCATGTGGTCCTGACTGCTTCTGTGCCCCTAGTACTGGGAAACAAGATCC
>NW_020911135.1:200-717 GCF_003984885.1 Neopelma chrysocephalum | reverse complement strand
TTTTTTAGGCCTACACTGCAACTCCCACTTTCACTCCCAAACTTCAAGCCGGACCAAGATTCCTCCCAGACCCAAGGTACCACCAAAAAAGCTCTTGCTTCCCATGGAGTGCCCAGGCTTGCCCACTAAATGCACCAGAAAGCCCAAGTTTCCAGGCTTTCTTTGCTGTGAAGAAGAGCTTTTGTTTGCTTTTTTGCACCCTGCAATGAAACTGTGAGTCCCACTCCCTAAAACTGCACACAGATGAAGATTCCTCCCAGAGTCAAGGTGCTACACCAGCAAAATCTTGCTTCCCATGGAGTGAAAAGGATGATCCACCAAGTGCAGCAGGACTCCAAATTTTCCAGGCTTTCTTTGCTGTGAAGAAGAGCTTTTGTTTGCTTTTTTGAGCCCTGCAATGAAACTGTGAGTCCCACTCCCTAAAATTGCACACAGATGAAGATTCCTCCCAGAGCCAAGTTGCTATACCAGCAAAATCTTGCTTCCCATGGAGTGCCAAGGATGATCCACCAAGTGC
>NW_020911135.1:0-100 GCF_003984885.1 Neopelma chrysocephalum | reverse complement strand
TGCTGTGAAGAAGAGCTTTTGTTTGCTTTTTTAGGCCTACGCTGCAACTCTCCGTTTCACTCCCAAAATTCAAGCCGGACCAAGATTCCTCCCAGACCCA
>NW_020911134.1:497-1022 GCF_003984885.1 Neopelma chrysocephalum | reverse complement strand
CGATGGGCTTATGAGGTCAGTGCTTTTATGAGGCCTGCACCATTATGAAGTGGACGGGATTTATGATGACACCGCGTTTATGAGGCCTGCACCATTATGACATCGATGGGCTTATGATGTCAGTGCTTTTATGAGGCCTGTACCATTATGACATCGATGGGCTTATGATGTCATTGCTTTTATGAGGCCTGCACCATTATAAAGTGGGTGTGCTTTATGATGTCAAGACTTTTATGACGCTTGCACCATTTTGAAATGGATGGGCTTTATGAGGTCAGTGCTTTTATGAGGCCTGCACCATTATGAAATGGATGGGCTTTATGATGACACTGCGTTTATGAGGCCTCCACCTTTATGAAATGGATGGTCTATATGAGGTCAGTGTTTTTATGAGGCCTGCACCATTATGACATTTATGGGCTTATGACGTCAGTGCTTTCATGAGGCCTGCACAATTATGACATATATGGGCTTATGAGGTCAGTGCTTTTATGAGGCCTGCACCATTATGACATCTATGGGCTT
>NW_020911134.1:0-397 GCF_003984885.1 Neopelma chrysocephalum | reverse complement strand
TGGGCTTATGAGGTCACTGCTTTTATGAGGCCTGCACCATTATGACATCGATGGGCTTATGAGGTCACTGCTTTTATGAGGCCTGCACTATTATGACATTGATGGGCTTATGAGGTCAGTGCTTTTATGAGCCCTTCACCATTATGACATGTATGGTCTTATGAGGTCAGTGCTTTTATGAGCCCTGCACCATTATGACATCGATGGGCTTATGAGGTCAGTGCTTTTATGCGGCCTGCACCATTATGAATTGGATGAGCTTTATGATGTAAGTGCTTTTATGAGGCCTGCACCATTATGACATCTATGGGCTTATGAGGTCTGTGCTTTTATGAGTCCTGCACCATTATGACATCGATGGGCTTATGAGGTCAGTGCTTTTATGAGGCCTCCACCA
>NW_020911133.1:195-496 GCF_003984885.1 Neopelma chrysocephalum | reverse complement strand
GGCTCACTCCAGCAACAGGGCTTCTCTTTGGGCTGCCCCGTCCCTTGTGCTGAGCGCAGGATGGGACAGCAGCTGGGCCCCGTCTGTGCCAGGAGCTGAAAGGAGCAGCCTGGGGACAGCACACAGAAGCTGCTGCTGTCAGGGCAGGGGAAAGGCCCCAGGAAGGTTGAGGGCTTGGCATGCTGCTGGAAGGCTGTGTCCCACCTGCTGGAGCTTTCCTAGGAGGAAGGAAACTGCCCGAGACAGAGACATTGCCCCACACTGCAGTCTGAAAGGTGGAGAGAGGGGACGAGGAGAAAGA
>NW_020911133.1:0-95 GCF_003984885.1 Neopelma chrysocephalum | reverse complement strand
GGGGGAAGCCGGATGGGTGTCTGCAGCCTGCAGGGAAACAGAAGCAGTTGTGGGACAGCACAGGACAAGTTGTGCTGGAGATGGCCAAGGGCACT
>NW_020911132.1:442-874 GCF_003984885.1 Neopelma chrysocephalum | reverse complement strand
TGGGCAAGGCAGGCAGCGGCTGCGTGAGGCAGACCCAGGTCAACGAGACCACCAAGGCCCGCATCAGCAAGACCCTGCAGGTGCCTGCAGCCCCTCAATGACCTCTCAGAGGGTTAATTAGCCCCCAATTAACCCTAATTAACCCCTTGCCCCCGGACCCTGCAGAAGCAGAGAATCGTCTACAGGGGCAAATCCACCATCCGGGACTGTCAGGAACGGCCTCGAGCATCGCCTTCACCCCCCTGCAGGTGGGGAGGGGGCTCAGGGAGGGGCCTGGGGGGGAGGAAAGGGGGTCTGGGGGGGTCCAGGGGGGGTAAAGGGGGAGAAAAGGGGGTTTGGGGGGTCCCAGAGAGCCCAGGCTGAACCTTGGTGCGAGGCCTCCTCAATCTGAGGGGGGCACAAAGGGGGTCCCAGAGGGGTTAAAGGGGGCCC
>NW_020911132.1:0-432 GCF_003984885.1 Neopelma chrysocephalum | reverse complement strand
TGGGCAAGGCAGGCAGCGGCTGCGTGAGGCAGACCCAGGTCAACGAGACCACCAAGGCCCGCATCAGCAAGACCCTGCAGGTGCCTGCAGCCCCTCAATGACCTCTCAGAGGGTTAATTAGCCCCCAATTAACCCTAATTAACCCCTTGCCCCCGGACCCTGCAGAAGCAGAGAATCGTCTACAGGGGCAAATCCACCATCCGGGACTGTCAGGAACGGCCTCGAGCATCGCCTTCACCCCCCTGCAGGTGGGGAGGGGGCTCAGGGAGGGGCCTGGGGGGGAGGAAAGGGGGTCTGGGGGGGTCCAGGGGGGGTAAAGGGGGAGAAAAGGGGGTTTGGGGGGTCCCAGAGAGCCCAGGCTGAACCTTGGTGCGAGGCCTCCTCAATCTGAGGGGGGCACAAAGGGGGTCCCAGAGGGGTTAAAGGGGGCCC
>NW_020911131.1:692-1538 GCF_003984885.1 Neopelma chrysocephalum | reverse complement strand
CATGTCTAAGCGGTGACATCATGTTCTCCTCTGTGACATCACATCCGTCACCTGCCATGATGTCCATCCGTTGACATCTCATTTTCCTCTGTGACATCACATCCGTCACCTGCCATGATGTCCAACCGGTGACATCACGTTCTCCTCTGTGACATCACATCCGTCACCTGCCATGATGTCCATCCGTTGACATCTCATTTTCCTCTGTGACATCAAATCCGTCATATGCCATGATTTCCAAACGGTGACACACGTTATCCTCTGTGACATCACATCAACGTTATGACAACATTTCTAAGCGGTGACATCACGTTCTCCTCTGTGACATCACATCAACCATATGCCATGATCTCCAACTGGTGAAATCACGTTCTCCTCTGTGGCATCACATCAACGTTATGACAACATGTCCAACCGGTGACATCACATTCTCCTCTGTGACATCACATCCGTCATATGTCATGATGTCCAACCGGTGACATCACGTTCTCCTCTGTGACATCACATCCGTCACCTGCCATAATGTCCAGCCGGTGACATCTCGTTTTCCTCTGTGACATTACATCCGTTACGTTCCATGATGTCCAACCGGTGACATCACGTTCTCCTCTGTGACATCACATCAACGTTATGACATCTTGTCTAAGCGGTGACATCTCGTTTTCCTCTGTGACATCACATCCGTCACCTGCCATGATGTCCCTCCGTTGACATCTCGTTTTCCACTATGACATCACATCCGTCGTATGCCATGATGTCCAAACGGTGACATCACGTTCTCCTCTGTGACATCACATCTGTCATATGTCATGATGTCCAACCGGTGACATCACGTTCTCCTCCGTG
>NW_020911131.1:0-592 GCF_003984885.1 Neopelma chrysocephalum | reverse complement strand
TCATGTCATGATGTCCAACCGGTGACATCACGTTCTCCTCTGTGACATCACATCCGTCACCTGCCATGATGTCCCTCTGTTGACATCTCGTTTTCCTCTGTGACATTACATCCGTTACCTTCCATGATTTCCAACCGGTGACATCACGTTCTCCTCTGTGACATCACATCAACGTTATGACATCTTGTCTAAGCGGTGACATCTCGTTTTCCTCTGTGACATCACATCCGTCACCTGCCATGATGTCCCTCCGTTGACATCTCGTTTTCCACTATGACATCACATCCGTCGTATGCCATGATGTCCAAACGGTGACATCACGTTCTCCTCTGTGACATCACATCGGTCATATGTCATGATGTCCAACCGGTAACACCACGTTCTCCTCCGTGACATCACATCCGTCACCTGCCATGATGTCCATCCGTTGACATCTCGTTTTCCTCTGTGACATCACGTCCGTCATATGCCATGATGTTCAACCGGTGACATCACGTTCTCCTCTGTGACATCACATCAACGCTATGACATCATGTCTAAGCGGTGACATCACGTTCTGCTGTGTGACATCACATCCGTCATATGTCATGAT
>NW_020911130.1:364-517 GCF_003984885.1 Neopelma chrysocephalum | reverse complement strand
ACGCGGGGAGCGTTTCTCATCTCTTTATTGAAGGAAGACTATTTCTAGAGTAAAGGCTACATCGTCACGTCACCTCGTCCCCTGGGCACGCGGGTCCTCCTGTAAAAAGCCGGGGGAGGGGGATGCGGGGAGCTGGGATATGGGGGGGGGGGG
>NW_020911130.1:0-264 GCF_003984885.1 Neopelma chrysocephalum | reverse complement strand
GGGGGGGCCCGGCTGGCGGTGGGGCCGGGGGTCTCCCGCCGGAGCTCACCAGGATTGTGCTGGGTCAGGACCTCCCGTTGGACCCGATGCTTTGTGCTTGGGCTGGTGGCTCCGGCTGCGGCACCGGGACGGGGCTGGGGGAGGCGGGGGGACCGCGGCGCCAGGAGGGGGGGGGGGGGGGCGCGGGGGGGGGTCCGGGCGCGGGAGCGGGCGGGGGGGCCCCGGGGGCTGCGGTGCCAGGGTGGGGTGGGGGCTCAGGGGGGG
>NW_020911129.1:437-819 GCF_003984885.1 Neopelma chrysocephalum | reverse complement strand
CCCCACAAAGTCTCCCAACTTTCCCCAACGTGTCCCCAGATGCCCTTTGGCCTTTCTGTGAGCGTGGGGGGGGGGCATGTTTTTGGTCAGAGGGTCCGGGGGGGCTCCTGGGGTGAGATGGAGGGGTGGGGACATCAGGGGTGGGGTTTGGGGACAGTGGGGACAGTAGGGAGGGGTTTAGGGAGAGTGGAATTGGGAGTGTCAAGGAGGGAACTGGGGACACCAAGAGGGTCTTAGGGACACGAGGGGGGTCTCAGGACTCACCTGCTCGTAGGGAAGCCCCTCCTGTCCCCCTCTAGGCCCCATTAACCCCCCTAAATATCCCCCAACTCCCCTTTTTTTCCTTTAATCCCCTTCCCCCCAGATACTTTTGACCCCCCAA
>NW_020911129.1:0-337 GCF_003984885.1 Neopelma chrysocephalum | reverse complement strand
ACTTTTGACCCCCCAATGCCCCCAAGACCCTTTTAACTCCCCAAATCTCCCCCAGCCTCCCCCTCAAATCCCTTCCAACCCCCTCCAAAGAGGGATCACCCGGCACCCTGGGACAGGAACACAGTGGGCTGTACTGGGAGCACCTGGGCTGTACTGGGAGGGCACTGGGGGGGGCTGGATGGGGATTTGGGAGGCTAGGGCGGGCTTTGGGTGAATTTGGGGAGTTAAAAGGGTCTTGGGGGCATTGGGGGGTCAAAAGTATCTGGGGGGAAGGGGATTAAAGGAAAAAAAGGGTCTTAGGGACATGAGGGGGGTCTCAGGACTCACCTGCTCATAG
>NW_020911128.1:586-1157 GCF_003984885.1 Neopelma chrysocephalum | reverse complement strand
AGATGTCAACGGATGGACATCATGACATATGACGGATGTGATGTCTCGGAGGAGAACGTGATGTCACCGGTTGGACATCATGGCATCTGACGGATGTGATGTCACAGAGGAAAACGTGATGTCACCAATGGACATCATGGCAGGTGATGGATGTGATGTCGCAGAGGAATACGAGATGTCAACGGATGGACATCATCGCAGGTGACGGATGTGATGTCACAGAAGAGGACGTCAAGTCACCTCTTAGTAATGATGTCATAACGTTGATGTGATGTCACAGAGGAGAACGTGATGTCACCGGTTGGACATCATGTCAGGTGACGGATGTGATGTCACATAGGAGAACGTGATGTCAGCGGTTGGACATCATGGCATATGTCAGATGTGATGTCACAGAGGAAAACAAGATGTCAACGGATGGTCATCATGGCAGGTGACGGATGTGATGCCACAGAGGAAAACGAGATGTCAACGGTTGGACATCATGGCAGGTGACGGATGTGATGTCACAGAGGAGAACGTGATGTCACCGGTTGGACATCACGTTCTCCTCTGTGACATCACATCAACG
>NW_020911128.1:0-486 GCF_003984885.1 Neopelma chrysocephalum | reverse complement strand
TAGTAATGATGTCATAACGTTGATGTGATGTCACAGAGGAGAACGTGATGTCACCGGTTGGACATCATGTCAGGTGACGGATGTGATGTCACAGAGGAGAACGTGATGTCAACGGTTGGACATCATGGCATATGTCGGATGTGATGTCACAGAGGAAAACAAGATGTCAACGGATGGCCATCATGGCAGGTGACGGATGTGATGCCACAGAGGAAAACGAGATGCCAACGGTTGGACATCATGGCAGGTGACGGATGTGATGTCACAGAGGAGAACGTGATGTCACCGGTTGGACATCATGGCATAAGACGGATGTGATGTCACAGAGGAAAACGAGATGGCAACGGATGGACATCATGACATATGACGGATGTGATGTCACAGAGGAGAACGTGATGTCACCGGTTGGACATCACGACATATGACGGATGTGATGTCACAGAGGAGAACGTGATGTCACCGCTTAGACATGATGTCAAAACGTTG
>NW_020911127.1:259-386 GCF_003984885.1 Neopelma chrysocephalum | reverse complement strand
AACAGGAAGCTCATCGAGACGGTACCGGGGGCTCCCCCAAACCTGACCCCCCAAATTTATCCTGAGCCCCTCAATTTATCCTGAGACCCCCCCCAATTTATCCTGACCCCTCCCAAATTTATCCTGA
>NW_020911127.1:0-159 GCF_003984885.1 Neopelma chrysocephalum | reverse complement strand
GGGTCCCTGTGACCATCCCAGTGTATTTGGGGGGTCCCAGTGTATTTTTTGGGGGTCCCTGTGCCCATCCCAGTGCATTTTGGGGGTCCCAGTGTATTTTTGGGGGTCGCTGTGCCCATCCCAGTGTATTTTGGGGGTCCCAGTGTATTTTGGGGGTCC
>NW_020911126.1:283-878 GCF_003984885.1 Neopelma chrysocephalum | reverse complement strand
CTTCTGGGCAGAAACGGCTGTCATTTGCGGGCCTGCGCGCCGGCCTGCCGGGGGCTAAAATTGCATACGGTCGAGGATTCCTTCCAGACTGGAGACGCCAGGACCAAGAGCCCTGGCTGCGCGCGTAGAGCCGATCGCGGCGCACAAGGGGCAGGCGGGAGAGTTAGGGTCAGGCCCCTCCTTCTGGGCAAAAAGGGCCGTCGTTCGTGTGCCGGTGCGCCGGCCAACCTGTGGCTAAAATTGCATACGCTCGAGTTTTCCTTCCAGACCGAAGGCGCAAGGACCGGGAGCCCCGGCTGCGCGCGTAGAACCGATCGCGGCGCACAAATAGCAGGCCAGAGTCGGAGGCTCAGGCCCCTCCTTCTGGGAAAAAAGGGCCGTCGTTTGCGGGCCTACGCCTCGGCCGGCCGGGGGCTAAAATTTCATACGGTCGAGGATTCCTTCCAGACCGAGGGCTCCAGGATCGGGCGCCCCGGCTGCTCGCATAGAGCCGATCGCGGCGCACAAAAGGCAGGCGAGAATCGGAGGGTCAGGCCCCTCCTTCTGGGCAAATAGGGTCGCCGTTCGCTGGCCGCTGACATGGCGGTCCGGGGCT
>NW_020911126.1:0-183 GCF_003984885.1 Neopelma chrysocephalum | reverse complement strand
CGGCGCACAAATAGCAGGCCAGAGTCGGAGGCTCAGGCCCCTCCTTCTGGGAAAAAAGGGCCGTCATTTGCGGGCCTACGCGCCGGCCGGCCGGGGGCTAAAATTACATACGGTCGAGGATTCCTTCCAGACCGAGGGCTCCAGGATCGGGCGCCCCGGCTGCTCGCATAGAGCCGATCGCGG
>NW_020911125.1:484-811 GCF_003984885.1 Neopelma chrysocephalum | reverse complement strand
TGTGATAGCCGGAGGGTCAGGCCCCTCCTTCTGGGCAAAAAGGGCCGTCGTTTGTAGACCGGTGCGCCGGCCGGGGGCTAAAATTGCATTGGGTCGAGGATTCCTTCCAGACCGAAGGCGCCAGGATCGGGAGTCCCTGCTGCGCGCGTAGAGCCGATCGCGGCGCATAAGGGGCAGGCGAGAGCCGGAGGGTCAGACCCCTCCCTCTGGGCAAAAAGGGCCGTCATTCGCTGGCCGGCACGCCGGCCCGACGGGGGCTAAAATGGCATACGGTCGAGGATTCCTTCCAGACCGAAGGCGCCAGGACCGGGGCTCCCGGTCCTGGCG
>NW_020911125.1:0-384 GCF_003984885.1 Neopelma chrysocephalum | reverse complement strand
ACGGTCGAGGATTCCTTCCAGGCCGAAGGCGCCAGGACCCGGAGTCCCGGCTGCGCGCGTAGAGCCAATAGCGACTCACAAGGGGCAGGCGCGAGCCGGAGGGTCAGGCCCCTCCTTCTGGGCAAAAAGGGCCGTCGTTTGCTGACCGGCGCGCCTGCCAGTCGGGGGCTAAAATGGCATACGGTCGAGGATTCCTTCCCGAACGAAGGCGCCAGGACCGGGAGCCACGGCTGCACGCGTAGAGACGATCGCGGGGAACAAACAGCAGGCGAGAGCCGGAGGGTCAAGCCCCTCCTTCTGGGCAAAAAGGGCCGTTGTTGGCTGGACGGCCCGCCTACCAGTCGGGGGTTAAAATTGCATACAGTCGAGGATTCCTTCCAGACC
>NW_020911124.1:478-908 GCF_003984885.1 Neopelma chrysocephalum | reverse complement strand
GATTTTGGGGTGATTTTGGAGGATTTTGGGGTAATTTGGGAGGATTTTGGGGTAATTTGGGAGGATTTTTAGGTGATTTGGGAGGATTTTGGGGTGATTTGGGAGGATTTTGGGGTGATTTGGGTGGATTTTGGGGTGATTTGGGAGGATTTTGGGGTGATTTGGGCGGATTTTGGGGTAATTTGCGGTGGTTTTGGGTGATTTGGGCGGATTTTGGGATGATTTGGGCGGATTTTGGGATGATTTGGGTGGATTTTGGGATGATTTGGGCAGATTTTGAGGTGATTTGGGAGGATTTTGGAGTGATTTGGGAGGATTTTGGGGATAACTTGGGAGTATTTTGGGGATAACTTGGGAGGATTTTGGGGATAACTTGGGAGGATTTTGGGGATAACTTGGGAGGATTTTGGGGATAACTTGGGAGGATTTT
>NW_020911124.1:0-378 GCF_003984885.1 Neopelma chrysocephalum | reverse complement strand
TTGAGGTGATTTGGGGATGACTTGGAGCATTTTGGGGTGACGGGGGGTGATTTGGGGGTGTTTTGAGGCAATTTTGGGGCGTTTTGGGGGTGTTTGGGGTGATTTGGGGTGATTTTGGGGCGTTTTTGGGGCAAATTGGGGTGATTTGGGGTAATTTTGGGGCGGTTTTGGGGTGTTTGGGGTGATTTTGGGGCATTTTTGGGGTGTTTTGAGGTGATTTGGGGTAGTTTTGGGATGATTTGGGGTGATTTTGGGGCATTTGGGGTGTTTGGAAGGATTTTGGGGTGATTTCAGGGTGTTTTGAGGTGATTTGGGGGCGTTTTTGGGGTGGTTTTGAGGTGGTTTTGGGGTACTATGGGGCATTTTGGGGGCATTTTT
>NW_020911123.1:371-1020 GCF_003984885.1 Neopelma chrysocephalum | reverse complement strand
CCGTTTGGACATCATGGCATATGACGGATGTGATGTCACAGTGGAAAACGAGATGTCACCGGATGGACATCATGGCAGGTGACGGATGTGATGTCACAGAGGAAAACGTGATGTCACCGGTTGGACATAATGGCAGGTGACGGATGAGATGTCACAGAGGAAAACGAGATGTCAACGGATGGACATCATGGCAGGTGACAGATGTGATGTCACAGAGGAGAACGTGATATCACTGGTTGGACATCATGACATATGACGGATGTGATGTCACAGAGGAGAACGTGATGTCACTGCTTAGACCTGATGTCAAAACGTTGATGTGATGTCACAGCGGAGAACGTGATGTCGCCGGATGGACATCATGGCTGGTGACGGATGTGATGTCACAGAGGAGAACGTGATGTCACCGGTTGGACATCATGGCATATGACGGAGGTTATGTCACAGAGGAAAACGAGATGTCAACGGATGGACATCATTGCAGGTGGCGGATGTGATGTCACAGAGGAGAACGTGATGTCACCGGTTGGACACCATGGCATAAGAAGGATGTGATATCACAGAGGAGAACGTGATGTCAGCGGTTGGACATCATGTCATAAGACTGATGTGATGTCACAGAGGAGAAAGTGATGTCACCGCTTAGACA
>NW_020911123.1:0-271 GCF_003984885.1 Neopelma chrysocephalum | reverse complement strand
CCGCTTAGACATCATGGCAGGTGACGGATGTGATGTCACAGAGGAAATTAGATGTCAATGGAAGGACATTATCGCAGGTGACGGATGTGATGGCACAGAAGAGGACGTGAAGTCACCTCTTAGTAATGATGTCATAACGTTGATGTGATGTCACAGAGGAGAACGTGATGTCACCGGTTGGACATCATGGCAGGTGACGGATGTGATGTCACAGAGGAGAACGTGATGTCACCGGTTGGACATGATGGCATATGTCGGATGTGATGTCACA
>NW_020911122.1:844-1432 GCF_003984885.1 Neopelma chrysocephalum | reverse complement strand
AATTTTAGCCCACGGTCGGCCGGCGCACGGGCCCACGAACGACGGCCCTTTTTGCCCAGAAGGAGGGGCCTGTCCCTCTGGCTCTCTCCTGCTATTTGTGCGCCGCGATCGGCTCTACGCGCGCAGCCGGGGCTCCCGGTCCTGGCGCCTTCGGTCTGGAAGGAATCCTCAACCGTATGAAATTTTTTCCCCCAGGCCGGCCGGCGCACTGGCCCACCAACGACGGCCGTTTTTGCCCAGAAGGAGGGACCTGACCCTCCGGCTCTAGCTTGCCCCTTTTGCGCCGTGACTGGCTCTACCTTCACAGCCGGGCCTCGCGGTCCTGGCGCCTTCGGTCTGGAAGGAATCCTCGACCGTATGCAATTTTAGCCCCCGACTGGCAGGCGCGCCGGCCAGCGAAAGATGGCCCTTTTTGCCCAGAAGGAGGGGCCTGACCCTCCGGCTTTCATCTGCTATTTGTGCCCCGCGATCGGCTCTACGCGCGCAGCCGGGGCTCCCGGTCCTGGCGCCTTCGGTGTGGAAGGAATCCTCTACTATATGGAATTTTAGCCCTCTTCTGGCCAGCGCACCGTCCCACGAACGACGGCC
>NW_020911122.1:0-744 GCF_003984885.1 Neopelma chrysocephalum | reverse complement strand
CCTGGTCCTGGTGCCTTCGGTCTGGAAGGAATCCTCGACCGTATGCAATTTTAGCCCCCGGTCGGCCGGCGCACGGGCCCACGAACAGCAGGCAAATTTGCCCAGAAGGAGGGGCCTGACCCCCAGGCTCTCACCTGTTATTGTGTACCGCGATCGGTTCTACGCGTGCAGCCGGGGCTCCCGGTCCTGGCGCGTTCGGTGTGGAAGGAATCCTCTACTATATGGAATTTTAGCCCTCTTCTGGCCGGCGCACGGACCCACGAACGACGGCCCTTTTTGCCCAGAAGGAGGGACCTGACCCTCCGGCTCTCGCCTGCTATTTGTGCACCGCGATCGGCTCTACCTTCACAGCCGGGCCTCCCGGTCCTGGCGCCTTCGGTCTGGAAGGAATCCTCGACCGTATGCAATTTTAGGCCCCGGTCGGCCGGCGCACGGGCCCACGAACGACGGCCCTTTTTGGCCAGAAGGAGGGGCCTGACCCTCCGGCTCTCGCCTGCTATTTGTGCGCCTCGATCAGCTCTGCGCGCTCAGCCGGGGCTCCCGGTCCTGGCGCCTTCGGTCTGGAAGGAATCCTCGACCGTATGAAATTTTTTCCCCCGGCCGGCCGGCGCTCTGGCCCACGAACGACGGCCCTTTTTGCCCAGAAGGAGGAACCTGACCCTCCGGCTCTCGTCTGCCTCTTGTGCGCCGTGATCGGCTCGACCTGAACAGCCGGGGCTCCCAGTCCTGGTGCCTTCGGTCTGG
>NW_020911121.1:626-1048 GCF_003984885.1 Neopelma chrysocephalum | reverse complement strand
AAGGCAAGGCAAGGCAAGGCAAAGAGGAGTTTCTGTGCTGATGCTGTCACTTGTTTTTTGTGTCTGTTGGAACTGGAACAAGGATGTTTGTCTGGGAAAAGTGCTGCCCTACTCCACATGGCCCCTTCCCCAGTCACATGTTGTTCTTTCTATTTTACCAGCAGTCCTTGGTCGGCTCCACGACCATCCAGCTCTCAGTGTTCACGACATACCCATTAACCCCCTCTCTTGTGGGCTCCTACACTTGCCAACCCTAAGCTGCTCCTAAGTTATCTTGCTGTCAGTTCATAAAGAAGTCTTGGCAAGTCTTACTGATTTAGAAACTAAAGCCTGACATCTTTGTCTTTGCAAAAGATGTGTGTGAAAGGGCAGTGCTGGTGCAAAGCAGTGTTGAGCTGTCGCGGTAGGAACGGCCGTGCGAC
>NW_020911121.1:0-526 GCF_003984885.1 Neopelma chrysocephalum | reverse complement strand
CTAAGTTATCTTGCTGTCAGTTCATAAAGAAGTCTTGGCAAGTGTTGGAGCCCACAAGAGAGGGGGTTAATGGGTATGTCGTGAACACTGACAGCTGGATGGTCGTGGAGCCGACCAAGGACTGCTGGTAACATAGAAAGAACAACATGTGACTGGGGAAGGGGCCATGTGGAGTAGGGCAGCACTTTTCCCAGACAAACATCCTTGTTCCAGTTCCAACAGACACAAAAAACAAGTGACAGCATCAGCACAGAAACTCCTCTTCGCCTTGCCTTGCCTTGCCTTGCCTTGCCTTGCCAGACACGAAAGACATCACCTGCTGGACTCTGCCCAAACACCAGCCCCCTCCTCCCCCTTCTCAACCACTCAACCACAGCCTGCATACACCCACACCTGCCAGGGCCAACTGGCTGTTTCTCTGCTCTTTTCTGCCTGGGGGCAAAGGAAGAAGGACAGGGAGGGCATTTGCCTTCCTGCCGGGGATGGATTTGGGGGGATCTCCTTCCCCTTCCCTCTGGCAGGAAGG
>NW_020911120.1:405-473 GCF_003984885.1 Neopelma chrysocephalum | reverse complement strand
TAGGCCCCATTAACTCCCCCAAATGTCCCCCAACTCCCCTTTTTTTCTTGTAATCCTCTTCCCCCCAC
>NW_020911120.1:0-305 GCF_003984885.1 Neopelma chrysocephalum | reverse complement strand
GATTTGGGAGGATCTGTGCGGTGTTGGATGAGGAACTGGTAGGGTTTGGGGGGCTTTGGGTGTATTTAGGGGAGTTAAAAGGGGTCTTGGGAGGTGAAAGGGATCTGTGGGGGGAAGAGGATTACAAGAAAAAAAGGGGAGTTGGGGGACATTTGGGGGGGTTAATGGGGCCTAGATGGGGAGAGGAGGGGCTTCCCTATGAGCAGGTGAGTCCAGAGACCCCCCTAGTGTCCCCAAGATCCTTTTGGTGTCCCCAATTCCCCAACTCCCCTTTTTTTCTTGTAATCCTCTTCCCCCCACAGATC
>NW_020911119.1:355-624 GCF_003984885.1 Neopelma chrysocephalum | reverse complement strand
GGATGGATGGAGAGATGGATGGAGGGATGGAGAGATGGATGGATGGATGGAGAGATGGATGGAGGGAGGGATGAAAGGACAGATGGAGGGATGGAGAAGAGAACAGATGAGTGGATGGAGGGATGGGTGGATGGTGGGAGGGATGGGTGGAGAAGGGAATGAAGGGGTGGATGGATGGAGGAGTGGAGGGATGGACGTGTGGAGGGATGGATAACGGGACGGATGGAGAAAAGAAGAGAAGGATGGATGGATGAGTGGAGGGATGGATG
>NW_020911119.1:0-255 GCF_003984885.1 Neopelma chrysocephalum | reverse complement strand
ATGGATGGAGGGATGGAAAGATGGATGGAGGAATGGAGGGATGGATGGATGGAGAAGAGAACAGATGAGTGGATGGAGGGATGGGTGGAGGGATGGATGGATGGAGAGATGGAGGGATGGAGGGATGGATGGATGGGTGGATGGAGAGATGGATGGTTGGAGGGATGGAAAGATGGATGGAGGAAGGGAGGGATGGATGGATGGAGAAGAGAACAGATGAGTGGATGGAGGGATGGGTGGAGGGATGGATGGATG
>NW_020911118.1:380-715 GCF_003984885.1 Neopelma chrysocephalum | reverse complement strand
GCCCCTTGTGCGCCGCGATCGGCTTTACGCGCGCAGCTGGGGCTCCCGGTCCTGGCGTCTTCGGTCTGGAAGGAATCCTCGAACGTATGCAATTTTAGCCCCCGACTGGCAGGCGCGCCAGACAGCGAACGACGGCCCTTTTTGCCCAGAAGGCGGGGCCTGACCCTCCGGCTCTCGCCTGCCCCTTGTGCACCGCGATCGGCTCTACGCGCACATCAGGGCCTCCCGGTCCTAGCGTCTTCGGTCTAGAAGGAATCCTCGACCGAATGCAATTTTAGCCCCCGGCACGCCGGCGCACCTGTCCGCGAGTGACGGCCCTTTCTACCCAGAAGAAA
>NW_020911118.1:0-280 GCF_003984885.1 Neopelma chrysocephalum | reverse complement strand
TGCAATTTTAGCCCCCGGCACGCCGGCGCACCTGTCCGCGAGTGACGTCCCTTTCTACCCAGAAGAAAAGGCCTGACCCTCCGGCTCCCTCCTGCCCTTTGTGTGCCGCGCTCCACTCTACGAGCGCAGCCGGGGCTCCCGACTCCGGGGCATCCGGTCTTGAAAGAATCCTCGACAGTATCCGATTTTGGCCCTCGGCCAATCCCGGACCGCCAGGTGCGCCGTCTAGCGAACGACGGCCTTTTTCGACCAGAAGGAGGGCCCTGACCCTCCAGCTCTC
>NW_020911117.1:478-868 GCF_003984885.1 Neopelma chrysocephalum | reverse complement strand
CAGTGGTGCAGATGCAGCCCAGGTGTGTGAGGGAGAGGTGGAGCTGGCAGAAGTCCCTGGGGCTGTGCAGGTGGTGGTGGCAGGCTACGGCGCTGAGGATGAGGCCGTTGCCCAGGAGGGCAGCCGGGGAGATGCCCAGGAAGAAGCAGAAGTGCAGGAGCTGCAACCCTGGCATGCCAAGAGGAGGAACTGGGGGGTGGAGCTGCTGTTGGGCATGAGCTTCCTCCGGGCATCAGGAACTGTCCAAGGAGGAAAAGGCAGTGAAAACTTTGGGAGAGATTTCCTAGATCAAAGCCCATGAATTACTCTGAGCATCTACCCTCATCCCAAGTATCTGCAGTCACACATATGTAGATTCTGGACTGTAGAAGGCAGGTTTAGCATGACTTT
>NW_020911117.1:0-378 GCF_003984885.1 Neopelma chrysocephalum | reverse complement strand
AATTCCTCTGAGCATCTACCCTCATCCCAAGTATCTGCAGTCACGCATATGTAGATTCTGGACTGTAGAAGGCAGGCTTAGCATGACTTTAAGATGAGTTCTTCTGAATTTTTTGATTTATTTTTCTACTGCCAGGTCTGACAGCTGTGTCACAGTGACACGGGGGGGCATCATGGAACCAAACGAACCCTTAGACATTTCAGAATCCCATGTGCGTTGGGTCTGTCTGAGCTGGAGTTCATTTTCTCACTGCAGCCGTCACAGTGCTGTGCTTTGCATTGGGAGCTAGCAAGGGCTTAATCACACCAGTGCTTTGGCAACTGCTGAGCAGGGCTGACACTGCGGATGCTGTGCCAGCCCTGCTCAGCAGTTGCCAAA
>NW_020911116.1:245-583 GCF_003984885.1 Neopelma chrysocephalum | reverse complement strand
ATAATGGTGCAGGCCTCATAAAAGCACTGACCTCATAAGCCCAGCGATGTCATAATGGTGCAGGCCTTATAAAAGCACTGACATCATAAAGCCCAACCACATCATAATGGTGGAGGCCTCATAAAAGCACTGACCTCATAAGCCCATCGATGTCATGATGGTGCAGGCCATAAAAAAGCACTGACATCATAAGCCCATCCACATCATAATGGTGCAGGGCTCATAAAAGCACTGACCTCATAAGCCCATCGATGTCATAATGGTGCAGGCCTCATAAACGCAGTGTCATCGTAAAGCCCGTCCACTTCATAATGGTCCCGGCCTCATAAAAGCAGTGA
>NW_020911116.1:0-145 GCF_003984885.1 Neopelma chrysocephalum | reverse complement strand
CATAATGGTGCAGGCCTCATAAAAGCACTGACATCATAAGCCCCAATATGTCATAATGGTGCAGGCCTCATAAAAGCACAGACATCATAAGCCCCTATATGTCATAATGGTGCAGGCCTCATAAAAGCACTGACCTCATAAAGCC
>NW_020911115.1:527-1031 GCF_003984885.1 Neopelma chrysocephalum | reverse complement strand
CATCGATGTCATAATGGAGCACGCCTCATAAACGCAGTCTCATCATAAAGCCCGTCCACTTCATAATGGTGCAGACCTCATAAAAGCACTGACATCATAAAGCCCATCGATGTTATAATGGTGCAGGCCTCATGAAAGCACTGACCTCATAAGCCCATAGACGTCAAAATGGTACAGGCCTCATAAAAGCACTGACATCATAAGCCCATAGATGTCATAATGGTGCAGACCTCATAAAAACACTGACATCATAAAGCCCATCGATGTTATAATGGTGCAGTCCTCATAAAAGGACTGACCTCATAAGCCCATCGATGTCATAATGGTGCAGGCCTCATAATAGCACTGACCACATAAAGTCCATCCAATTCATAGAGGTGCAGGCCTCATAAAAGCACTGACCTCATAAAGCCCATCCATTTCATAATGGTGCAGGCCTCATAAACGCACTGACATCATAAAGCCCATCCACTTCATAATGGTGCAGGCCTCATAAAAGCACTT
>NW_020911115.1:0-427 GCF_003984885.1 Neopelma chrysocephalum | reverse complement strand
GACATCATAAAGCTCATCCACTTCATAATGGTGCAGGCCTCACAAAAGCAGTGGCCTCATAAGCCCATAGATGTCATAATGGTGCAGGCCTCATAAAAGCACAGACCTCATAAGCCCATAGATGTCATAATGCTACAGGCCTCATAAAGGCAGTGTCATCATAAACCCGTCCACTTCATAATGGTGCAGGCCTCATAAAACGCTGACATCATAAAGCCCATCCACTTCATAATGGTGCAGGCCTCATAAAAGGAGTGGCCTCATAAGCCCATCGATGTCATAATGGTGCAGGCCTCATAATAGCCCTGACCACATAAAGTCCATCCAATTCATAGAGGTGCAGGCCTCATAAAAGCACTGACCTCATAAAGCCCATCCATTTCATAATGGTGCAGGCCTCATAAACGCACTGACATCATAAAGCCCA
>NW_020911114.1:1458-2619 GCF_003984885.1 Neopelma chrysocephalum | reverse complement strand
GAGCTTGTGCCCACATGGCAGCAGCTGCCTGGGCCACTGGCTTTCTCTATTCTCTGCTGCACACAGCCAATACATTTTCCCTGCCCCTGTGCCAGGGCAATGCCCTGGGCCAGTTCTTCTGTGAAATCCCACACATCCTCAAGCTCTCCTGCTCACACTCCAACATCAGGGAACTGGGGCTTGTTGGGGTTTCTGCTTCTTTTTGTTTTGGGTGTTTCAGTTTCATAGTTTTGTCCTATGTGCAGATCTTCAGGGTTGTGCTGAGGATCCCCTCTCAGCAGGGACGGCACAAAGCCTTTTCCACCTGCCTCCCTCACCTGGCTGTGGTCTCAATCTTTGTCAGCACTGGCACATTTGCCTACCTCAAGCCCCCTTCCATCTCCTCCCCATCCCTGGATCTGGTGGTGTCAGTTCTGTACTCAGTGGTGCCTCCAGCACTGAACCCCCTCATCTACAGCCTGAGGAACCAGGAGATCAAGGATGCCCTGAGAAAACTGATAACTGGGTGTTTTTCACAAGCAATAAACTCTCCTTCTGCATGTTATGTACCTCATTAAAGGCCAATCCTGTTATGTGCTTCCATAAAGGCCCACCATATCTTCTCTATTTTTTGCTCCTAGTAGAGGTGGTTTTTTTGTGAGAATTTGTTCACACCAAAAAATCTTTATATCTATAAACATATATATATAAAGGTACATATATGTATATTTATATATATATAAACACCATTTTCAATTCAGTGTTTGCCTTTCTAGCCTGGCCCAGAGGCTGTACAAATTGGGAATTGTACTCAATGTCTGCTTATACAAAATAAAGAACTCTGCATTGACTTGTTTGCCTGACACCTTTCCTGTCTGACTTCTCTGCAGCTGCAGGGTCGGTGCCTCTGTGCAGAGCTGGGCCAGAAAAGAGTCCCAGCAGAGCAGCACTGCCAGGGAGCAGCAGCCCTTCTCCTGCGGGGCCTCCTCTTCCTTCCCTTCCACACTGTCCTGCAGAGCCCTGTGTTGTTGGAGGCCTCAGTGCTCTGGCAGTCGGTCCCAGTCCTGCTGCAGGACTGTCCAGGGACTGCAGGCAGGGACAGCCCCAGGCACTGCTGGCACAGAGCTGACCTCTGCAGCAGCACTGCCATCCTGCAGGGCCATCTTCTCAGGCCAGGGCCTC
>NW_020911114.1:0-1358 GCF_003984885.1 Neopelma chrysocephalum | reverse complement strand
CTTTCCACTTTGCTCTCCAGGATGTGCCCAACACAACACCCTGCAGAGGAAAACAGCAGTGAGCAGCACAAGGGTGGGAGTGCTCAGGGTGGGGGCACCCAGCAGTGCCCTGGCACAGCCAGCGCCGCTCCCAGCACTGGCCTCTCACCCCAGGCCATTGGGCTTGTTCTTCCCTCCAAGGAGGGACATCCAATGACCAGCTCAGGAGTCCATGTTTGCCCTGCATGGACAAGACATGCCCATGTGTCACGGTTTGGGGCTGGGGGGGTGGAAGGCTTAGACAAAGTTGATGGCAGAAGCCGTCTCATTGCGCTACGAGGTGCAGAAAGGACCCCCTTGCTTCCTAAATTCCTTCTCAGAGAGGAGCCTGGCTGTGGCTGGATCCAATCTCAGGCTCAGATTTTGGTTTCAATTGAAGGAACTATAGAGGTGTGATTCAATCACTTTGTCCTGCAGGTTTTAGTGATGGCAAATTTTATAGAAATATTTCTATAAAATAAATTATTTATTATGACACATGAAAGTTGGACGGGGCTTTTATAGTTATAAAGGGTTTGACTGCCAGACATATTTGCAGGCCAGGGAGCAGCTTCTCTGTCCAATCTTGCTTCACAAAGCAGGATATGTGTTTGAAGTTTCATGAACCACTTTGGGTTTAGCATAATTCACCATTATAAACAGCACCTTGACACCAGCAGTAACTCACCACAGAGAGCTTGCATTGTTTGCATTCTCTGACCATTTTTTAGGTATTTTCAGAGCAGAGCATCCTGCCAGAAATGGCCTCTTGATTCCATGAGGTTCCAAAAACTGTCAGGGTTCGTTTGGTTCCATGAGGCCTCTCAGTGGCACAATGGCTCCTTGATTCCATGATGTTCCAAAATATCCCAGGGTTCCCTTGGCTCCAAGAGGCTCCCCAGTGTCCCACCGGCCCCTGGATTCCAGCAGGCCCTGCCATGTCCCAATGGCCACTCGGTTCCATGAGCTCCTGTTGAGGTTTAGCTCAATTTGCCCATCTCATCCTGTGCTCAGATGCCGTGAGAACTGCAGAGAACCAAGCTGAGAACACGCCGGGCCCTGGTCCTCTTTGGTGCCCGGGGCTGCCCCGAGAGGGAGTCCCCGGCCGCTGCCCCCGGAGCCCCCGCGCCGTCCCCTGAGCGCCGCTGAGGCAGCAGCGCTGGAGTGGGGCCATGTCTGCCTGGAGCCGCCGCTGCCACGAGGCTGCCGCCGCTGCCGCTTTTGGCCTGCGCTGCCCCGCAGCCGCCCGGCACCGGCTTCCCGACACTGCCGGCGCCTGGAAGCGGAGCCAGTGCTCCTGCAGCGCCTCGGAGTCGCTGCTCCGCCGCCACAGCGGCTGC
>NW_020911113.1:149-535 GCF_003984885.1 Neopelma chrysocephalum | reverse complement strand
CCCGGTCCTGGCGCCTTCGGTCTGGAAGGAATCCTCGACCGTATGCAATTTTAGCCCCCGGCCGGCCGGCGCACCGTCACACGAACGACGGCCCTTTTTTCCCAGAAGGAACGGCCTGACCCTCCGTCTCTCACCTGCCCCTTGTGCGCCGCGATCGGTTCTACGCGTGTAGCCGGGGCTCCCGGTCCTGGCGCCTTCGGTCGGGAAGGAATCCTCAACCATATGCAATTTTAGCCCCTGACTGGCAGGCGCGCCGGCCCATGAACAACGGCCCTTTATGCCCTGAAGGAGGGGCCTGACGCTCCGGCTCTCGCCTGCTATTTGTGCGCCGCGATCGGTTCTATGCGCGCAGCCGGGGCTCCCGGTCCTGGCGCCTTCGGTCTGGA
>NW_020911112.1:467-1068 GCF_003984885.1 Neopelma chrysocephalum | reverse complement strand
GCCAACGCGCCGGCGCACGAACGACGGCCCTTTTTGCCCAGAAGGAGGGGCCAGACCCTCCGGATCGGGCGTGCTATTTGTGCGCCGCGATCGGTTCTACGCGCGCAGCCGGGGCTCCCGGTCCTGGCGCCTTCGGTCTGGAAGGAATCCTCGACCGTATGCAATTTTAGCCCACGGTCAGCCGGCGCACCAGCCCACAAGCGACGGCCCTTTTTGCCCAGAGGAGGGACGTGACCCTCTGCCTTTCCCTTGCTATTTGTGCGTCGCGATCGGCTCTACGCGCGCAGCCGGGGCTCCCGGTCCTGGCGCCTTCGGTCTGAAAGGAATCCTCGACCGTATGCAATTTTAGCCCCCGACTCGGAGGCGCGCCGGCCAGCCAACGACTGCCCTTTTTGCCCAGAAGGAGGGGCCTGACCCTCCGGCTCTCGCCTGCTATTTGTGCGACGCTGTGATGGTTTCAGTCTAGGCCTTCCTGGAGACCAGCTTGTAACCAGGAAGGAGCTAGGAAAGTGACCAAGGAAGTATTCCATGCTATTCCTTTACGTAACCTAGGGTATAAATAAGGCATTGATAAGAGAGCTCGCTCTCTTCTCTTCCGGCG
>NW_020911112.1:0-367 GCF_003984885.1 Neopelma chrysocephalum | reverse complement strand
GACTCTCCGGCTCTCACCTGCTATTTGTGCGCCGCGATCGGCTCTACACGGACAGTTAGGGCTCCCGGTCCTGGCGTCTTCAATCTGGAAGGAATCCTCGACCGTATGCAATTTTAGCCCCCGGTCGGCATATGCACCGGCCCACGAACGACGGCCCTTTTTGCCCAGAAGGAGAGGCCTGACCCTCCGGCTCTCATCTTTTATTTGTGTGTTGCGATCGGCTCTAAGCGCGCAGCCAGGGCTCCCGGTCCTGGCGCCTTCGGTCTGGAAGGAATCCTCGACCATATGCAATTTTAGCCCCCGGCCAGTCGGCGCACCGGCACACGAACGACGGCCTTTTTGCCCAGAAGGAGGGGCCTGACCCTCC
>NW_020911111.1:588-1262 GCF_003984885.1 Neopelma chrysocephalum | reverse complement strand
CGCGCAGCCGGGGCTCCCGGTCCTGGCGCCTTCAGTCTGGAAGGAAAGGTCGACCGTATGCAATTTTAGTCACCGGCCGACGCACCGGTCTACGAGCGACGGCCCTTTTTGCCCAGAAGGAGGGGCCTGACCCTCCGGCTCTCGCCTGCCCCTTGTGCGCCGCGATCGGCTCTACGCGCGCAGCCAGGGCTCCGGTCCTGGCGCCTTCGGTCTGGAAGGAATCCTCGACCGTATGCAATTTTAGCCCCCGGCCGGCCGGCGCACTGGCCCACGAACGACGGCCCTTTTTGCCCAGAAGGAGTGGCCTGACCCTCCGGCTCTCGCCTGCTATTTGTGCACCGCGATCGGCTCTACGTGCGCAGCCGGGGTCCCGATCCTGGCCCCGTCGATCTGGAATGAATCCTCGACCGTATGCAATTTTAACTTCCGACCAGCCAGCGCACCGACACATAACGACGGCCCATTTTGCCCAGAAGTAGGGGCCTGACCCTCCGGGTCTCACCTGCTCTTTGTGCTCCGCGATCGCCTCTACGCGCGCAGCTGGCACTCCCGGTCCTAGTGCCTTCGGTCTGGAAGGAATCCTCGACCGTATGCAATTTTAGCCGCCGGCCGGCAGGCCCGACGGCCAGCGAACGACGGCCCTTTTTGCCCAGAAGGAGGGACCTGACCCTCCG
>NW_020911111.1:0-488 GCF_003984885.1 Neopelma chrysocephalum | reverse complement strand
AGCTGGGGCTCCCGGTCCTGGCGCCTTCGGTCTGGAAGGAATCCTCGACCGCATGTAATTTTAGCCCCCGACTGGCGGGCGGTCCGGCCAACAAACGACTGCCCTTTTTGCCCAGAAGGAGGGGCTGACCCACCGGCTCTCAGCTGCTATTTGTGCACCGCGATCGGCTCTACGCGTGCAGCCTTAACTCCCGGTCCTGGCGCCTTCGGTCTGGAAGGAATCCTCGACCGTATGCAATTTTTGCCTCCGGCCGGCCGGCGCACCGGCAAACGAACGAAGGCCCTTATTGCCCAGAAGGAGGGGCCTGACCCTCCGGCTCTCGCCTTCTATTTGTGCGCCGCGATCGGATCTACGTGCGCAGCCAGGGCTACCGGTCTGGCGCCTTCCGTCTGGAAGGAATCCTCAACCGTATGCAATTTTAACCCCCAGCTGGCCTGCGCACCGGCACACGAACGACGGCCCGTTTTGCCCAGAAGGAGGGACCTGAC
>NW_020911110.1:662-1200 GCF_003984885.1 Neopelma chrysocephalum | reverse complement strand
CCGGTCCTGGCGCCTCTGGTCTGGAAGGAATCCTCGACCGTATGCAAGTTTATCCCCCGGCCAGCCGCCGAACCGTCCCGCGAGCGACGACCCTTTCTGCCCAGAATAGGAGGCCTGACCCTCTGGCTCCATCCTGCCCTTTGTGCGCCGCGCTCCGCTCTACGAGCGCAGCCGATGCTCCAGAATCCGGGGCCTTCGGTTTTCCAAGAATCCTCGCCCGAATCCTATTTTTGTCCCCGGCCGGCCCCAGACCGCCAGGTGCGGCGGCCAGCGAACGGCGGCCAAATTTGCACAGAAGGAGGGGCCTGACCCTCTGGCTCCCACCTGCCCCTTGTGCGCCGCGATCGGCTCTATGCGCGCAACCGGGTCTCCCGGTCCTGACGCCTTCGGTCTCGAAGGAATCATCGACCGTATGCAATTTTAGCTCCTGGCCGGTCGGCACACCGGGACACGAACGATGGCCCTTTCTGCCCAGAAGGAGGGACCTGACCCTCCGGCTCTCGCCTGCTATTTGTGCGCCGCGATCGGCTCTACGCGC
>NW_020911110.1:0-562 GCF_003984885.1 Neopelma chrysocephalum | reverse complement strand
ATATGGGGCTCCCGGTCCTGGCGCCTTCGGTCTGGAAGGAATCCTCGACCGTATGCAATTTTAGCCTCCGGCCGGCCGGCACACCGGCGCACGAACGACGGCCCTTTTTGCCCAGAAGGAGGGGCATGACCCTCAAGCTCTTGTTTCCCCCATGCGCCGCGATCGGCTCTACGCGCGCAGCCGGGGCTCCCGGTCCTGGTGCCTTCGGTCTGGAAGAAATCCTCGACCGTATGCAATTTTAGCCCCCGACTGGCAGGCACGCCAGCCAGCCAATGACCTCCCTTTTTACCCAGAAGGAGGGACCTGACCCTCCGGCTCTCGCCTGCTATTTGTGCGCCGCGATCGGCTCTACGCACGCAGCCGGGGCTCCTGGTCCTTGCGCCTTCGGTCTGGAAAGGATCCTCGACCGTATGCAATTTAAACCCCCGGCCGGCCAGCGCGCCGGCACACGAACGATGGCCCTTTTTGCCCAGAAGGAGGGGCCTGACCCTTTGGCTCTCGCCTTCCCCTTGTGAGCCGCGATCGGTTCTACGCGCGCAGCCGGGGCTGCCGGTCCTGGCGC
>NW_020911109.1:486-927 GCF_003984885.1 Neopelma chrysocephalum | reverse complement strand
TGTCAGTGCTTTTATGAGGCCTGCACCATTATGACATCTATAGGCTTGTGAGGTCAGTGCTTTTATGAGGCCTGCAGCATTATGAAGTGGGTGGGCTTTATGATGTCAGTGCTTTTATGAGGCCTGCACCATAATGAAGTGGATGGGCTTTATGAGGTCAGTGCTTTTATTAGGCCTGCACCATTATGCAGTGGATGGTCTTTATGAGGTCACTGAGTTTATTAGGCCTGCACCATTATGAAATGGATGGTCTTATGAGGTCAGTGCTTTTATGAGGCCTGCACCATTATGACATTGATGGGCTTATGAGGTCCGTGCTTTTATGAGGCTTGTACCATTATGACATCGATGGGCTTATGAGGTCAGTGCTTTTATGAGGCCTGCACCATTATGACATATAGGGGCTTATGATGTCAGTGCTTTTATGAGGCCTGCACCATT
>NW_020911109.1:0-386 GCF_003984885.1 Neopelma chrysocephalum | reverse complement strand
TATGACATCTATAGGCTTATGATGTTAGTGCTTTTATGAGGCCTCCAACATTATGATGTGGATGGGCTTTATGATGTCAGTGCTTTTATGAGGCCTGCACGATTATGACATGGATGGGCTTTATGAGGTCAGTGCTTTTATGAGGCCTGCACCATTTTGAAGTGGATGGGCTTTTTGATGTCAGTGCTTTTATGAGGCCTTCACCATTATGAAGTGGATGGGCTTTTTGATGACATTGCTTTTATGAGGCCTGCACCATTATGACATCGATGGGCTTATGACGTCAGTGCTTTTATGAGGCCTGCACCATTATGAAATGGATGGGCTTGATGAGGTCAGTGCTTTTATGAGGCCTGCACCATTATGACATCTATGGGCTTATGATG
>NW_020911108.1:523-902 GCF_003984885.1 Neopelma chrysocephalum | reverse complement strand
GCTTCCCAGTGGTCCAGGCAGCTGCAGCCACGTGGGCACAAGCTCTGCTGCCCAGGAGGGTCCTGTAGTGCAGGGCTTTGCAGATGGCCACGTAGCGGTTGTAGGATGTGATGATGAGAAGGGCAACCTCCGCTGTGATCAAGAAGAAAAGCAAAAAACCCATGTGCAGCTCATCCTGAGTAGGAGATGCCCCTGGTGTTGCAGAGGGAATTGGCCATGGCTTTGGGGACAGTGGTGCACATGCAGCCCAGGTGTGTGAGGGAGAGGTGGAGCTGGAAGAAGTCCCTGGAGCTGTGCAGGTGGTGGTGGCATCTCCCCGGCTGCCCTCCTGGGCAACGGCCTCATCCTCAGCGCCGTAGCCTGCCACCACCACCTGCAC
>NW_020911108.1:0-423 GCF_003984885.1 Neopelma chrysocephalum | reverse complement strand
GGACAGTGGTGCATATGCAGCCCAGGTGTGTGAGGGAGAGGTGGAGCTGGAAGAAGTCCCTGGAGCTGTGCAGGTGGTGGTGGCAGGCTACGGCGCTGAGGATGAGGCCGTTGCCCAGGAGGGCAGCCGGGGAGATGCCCAGGAAGAAGCAGAAGTGCAAGAGCAAAAGAATTAAACCCAACTACCAGAAACCATTGGATCGAACATTTCTTTAATATGCAGCTGGGGATTCATGGGGATACTCTGCCATGCACGAATCAAAGAATCAATATAAATTTCGGAATATAAATAAAGTGATACTTGAAAGACACCCCCATTCACAAGCAGTCCATAATTCTGTTAGGAATTTGGGGTCAAATAGCTTCTTGGATTTTATCCGTGGAGCGAGACTGCCATCTAGCGTCCATTTCTTCTGGGGGGGGC
>NW_020911107.1:504-911 GCF_003984885.1 Neopelma chrysocephalum | reverse complement strand
TGGGGGGGTCTCCAGGACTTTGAGGGTCCCGGGGGGGGGTTCTGGGGTCTCAGGGGGATGTGGGGACCCCACTTTTGTCCCCCTCGACCTTGAGGAACTCGGCCATGCTGGAGAAGTATTTCTGGTTGGCCTCGGCCACTTTCTTCTCGGCCACCTGAGGGTTCACAATCTCCAGGCCCTGGTTTGGGGGGTCCTGGGGGGTCTCAGGAGGTCTCAGGGGGTCCAGGGGGGTCAGGGGGGTCAGTGATAGCCCCCCAACCCGATCCCCCCCCCGGCCCCCCCCCCCCCCCAAGTCCCCACTGAGCCCTCAAATTTCACGTGGGAGCCAGAACAAAACACGCCCAGGAGGGGGCCAAATTCCTCCCCTCCACCCAGAATCCCCCAAAACCCACCCGGGACCCTCCAAA
>NW_020911107.1:0-404 GCF_003984885.1 Neopelma chrysocephalum | reverse complement strand
TCTCAGGGGGATGTGGGGACCCCACTTTTGTCCCCCTCGACCTTGAGGAACTCGGCCATGCTGGAGAAGTATTTCTGGTTGGCCTCGGCCACTTTCTTCTTGGCCACCTGAGGGTTCACAATCTCCAGGCCCTGGTTTGGGGGGTCCTGGGGGGCCTCAGGAGGTCTCAGGGGGTCCAGGGGGGTCAGGGGGGTCAGTGATAGCCCCCCAACCCGATCCCACCCACGGCCCCCCCCCCAAGTCCCCACTGAGCCCTCAAATTTCACGTGGGAGCCAGAACAAAACACGCCCAGGAGGGGCCAAATTCCTCCCCTCCACCCAGAATCCCCCACAGTATCACCCCTTGTCTTTATATATTGAGTTTGGGTATTGAGTGTCTGTGTGAAGTTTTTGGGGGGTCCTCA
>NW_020911106.1:257-652 GCF_003984885.1 Neopelma chrysocephalum | reverse complement strand
GCTCTGGGAGGAATCTTCATCTGTGTGCAATTTTAGGGAGTGGGACTCACAGTTTCATTGCAGGGCTCAAAAAAGCAAACAAAAGCTCTTCTTCACAGCAAAGAAAGCCTGGAAAATTTGGAGTCCTGCTGCACTTGGTGGATCATCCTTGGCACTCCATGGGAAGCAAGATTTTGCTGGTGTAGCACCTTTGCTCGGGGAGGAATCTTCATCTGTGTGCAATTTTAGGGAGTGGGACTCACAGTTTCATTGCAGGGCTCAAAAAAGCAAACAAAAGCTCGTCTTCACAGCAAAGAAAGCCTGGAAAATTTGCCTTTCTGGTGCATTTAGTGGGCAAGCCTGGGCACTCCATGGGCAGCAAGAGCTTTTGTTTGCTTTTTTGAGCCCTGCAATGA
>NW_020911106.1:0-157 GCF_003984885.1 Neopelma chrysocephalum | reverse complement strand
AATCTTGGTCCGGCTTGAATTTTGGGAGTGAAAGTGGGAGTTGCAGCGTGGGCCTAAAAAAGCAAACAAAAACTCTTCTTCCCAGCAAAGAAAGCCTGGAAAATTTGGATTCCTGCTGCACTTGGTGGATCATCCTTGGCACTCCATGGGAAGCAAG
>NW_020911105.1:360-918 GCF_003984885.1 Neopelma chrysocephalum | reverse complement strand
GCCTTGGGGGCGCGGCTTCCTCTTTGCCACGGCCTTTCTCCCTTATAAACACAGGTTTGCAGCTCCTCCAATAGGAGCGCGCGGATCCGCTGATTGACAGCCGCTTTAGTCCAGCCCATCGCGCCGTGCACCAATGAGCGGGCGACTTCCGCTGAGTGATGTCCGGCGGGACCAATGGGCGCACGGCGTGTGCGGGCGGGGCGGGGCGGCGGCTTGAGGGAGCCTGCGGCATGTCGGCGGGGTGAGCGCCGAGCGAGGGGGGAGGCGGCGGCGGCGGCGGCCGCCCCCGCGAGTCGTGGCCTCTGTCGTGACATCGGATCGCGATCGCAGCGCGATCCCAGCGCGATCGCAGCCCCCCAAGGGCCGCTTCGGGACCCCGCGGTCAGTCCCCGGGGGGAGGCAGGAGAAGGGGAGGAGTGGGAGGGGGAAAGGGAGGAGGCCCCAGGCCGGGAGGGGCCTGAGGGGAAGGGGTGAGGATGGAGACCTGAAGGGCGAGCGGTGTTTGTGAGGGTTTAGGGAGGCTCTGAGGGGGAAAGAGGGGCTTAGAGGGGCCTAAAC
>NW_020911105.1:0-260 GCF_003984885.1 Neopelma chrysocephalum | reverse complement strand
AAGGGCTTTATGGCGATCTGTAGGGGTCCCTAGGGCTCTGTAGGGGTTTCTAGGGGTCCCATGGGGGTCTGGAGGGGTCTCTGGCAGGTCCGTGGGGGTTTACGGGGCTCTGTAGGGGTTTCTAGGGGTTCCGTGGGGGTCTGGAGGGGTTTCTAGGGGGATGTGGGCCTTTATTGGTGTCCATATGGGCTCTCTAGAGGTTCTGTGGAGGCTCTCTAGGGGTCTGGAGGGGTCTGCAGGAGCTCTGGAGGGGTTTCTGG
>NW_020911104.1:376-649 GCF_003984885.1 Neopelma chrysocephalum | reverse complement strand
CCCCCGGGCCCCGCAGCCCCCGAGAGGGTTACACGGCCCTGCGCTCTGACCCTCGGGAACCCACGAATCTCCCCGCACTAAACCCTCCCGAGTCCCCCTCCAGGCTTTCCACCCACACCCGCGCTCCCCGCAGACCCCGAGGGGATCCCCAGAGCCCCGCTCCCCCGCACTCCCCGCCAGCTCACACAGACAAAGGGAGGCCCCGCCGCCATCACCGATTCCCGGAAGCCAACAGGGCGCTCTGCGCGCGCACCGCCTGGACTGACCCGCCCC
>NW_020911104.1:0-276 GCF_003984885.1 Neopelma chrysocephalum | reverse complement strand
GGGACCTTTAATTTCCCCCGTGATTCCCTCAGGAAACCGAACCCCCCTCAGGGACCCCTCAAAACGTCCCCGGGAACCCCCGAACTCCTCCGTTAAACCCTCCCGAGCCCTCCACCCACACCCGCGCTCCCCGCAGACCCCGAGGGGATCCCCAGAGCCCCGCTCCCCCGCACTCCCCGCCAGCTCACACAGACAAAGGGAGGCCCCGCCGCCATCACCGATTCCCGGAAGCCAACACGGCGCTCTGCGCGCGCACCGCGTTTCGAGAACACCGCC
>NW_020911103.1:748-1163 GCF_003984885.1 Neopelma chrysocephalum | reverse complement strand
GCAATTTTAGCCCCCGGTCGGCCGGCGCACGGGCCCACGAACGACGGCCCTTTTTGCCCAAAAGGGGGACCTGACCCTCAACTCTCGCCTGCTATTTGTGCCCCGCAATCGGTTATACGCGCGCAGCCTGGACTCCCACTCCTGGCGCCTTCGGTCTGGAAGGAATCCTCGACCGCATGCAATTTTAGCGCCCCACTGGCAGGCGCGCCGGCCTGCCACCGACGGCCCTTTTTGCCCAGAAGGAGGGGCCTGACCTACCGGCTCTTGCCTGCTATTTGTGCGCCGCGATCGGCTCTACGCGCGCAGCCGGGGCTCCCGGTCCTGGCGCCTTCGGTCTGGAAGGAATCCTCGACCGTATGCAATTTTAACCCCCGGTCGGTCGTCGCACCGGCCCACGAACGACGGCCCTTTTTGC
>NW_020911103.1:0-648 GCF_003984885.1 Neopelma chrysocephalum | reverse complement strand
GCGCCTTCAGTCTGGAAGGAAAGGTCGACCGTATGCAATTTTAGCCCCCGGTCGGCCGGCGCACTGGCCCACGAACGACGGCCCTTTTTGCCCAGAAGGAGGGGCCTGACCCTCCGGCTCTCACCTGCTATTTTTGCGCCGCGATCGGCTCTACGTGCGCAGCCGGGGCTCCCGGTCCTGGCGCCTTCGGTCTGGAAGGAATCCTCGACCGTATGCTATTTTAGTCCCCAGCCGGCCAGCGTGCCGACACACGAACGATAGCCCTTTTTGCGCAGAAGGAGGGGCCTGACCCTTCGTCTCTCGCCTGCCCCTTGTGAGCCGCGATCGGCTCTATGCGCGCAGCCCGGGCTCCCGGTCCTGGCGCCTTTGGTCTGGAAGGAATCCTCGACCGTATGCAATTTTAGCCCCCGGCCGGCCGGCGCACCGGCAGACGAACGACGGCCCTTTTTGCCCAGAAGGAGGGGCCTGACCCTCCGGCTCTCGCCTGCTATTTGTGCGCCGCGATCGGCTCTACGTGCGCAGCCAGGGCTACCGGTCTGGCGCCTTCGTTCAGGAAGGAATCCTCGACCGTATGAAATTTTAGCCCCCGGTCGGCAGAAGTACCGGCACACGAACAACAGCCCTTTTTGCCCAGAAGGAGGGGACCAG
>NW_020911102.1:454-542 GCF_003984885.1 Neopelma chrysocephalum | reverse complement strand
CTAGGCCCCATTAACTCCCCCAAATGTCCCCCAACTCCCCTTTTTTTTTCCTGTAATCCTCTTCCCCCCACAGATCCCTTTCACCTCC
>NW_020911102.1:0-354 GCF_003984885.1 Neopelma chrysocephalum | reverse complement strand
GGAAGGGATTTAAGGAGGGCTTGGGATGATTTGGGAGGATCTGTGGGGTGTTGGATGAGGAATTGGTAGGGTTTGGGGGGCTTTGGGTGCATTTAGGGGAGTTAAAAGGGGTCTTGGGAGGTGAAAGGGATCTGTGGGGGGAAGAGGATTACAGGAAAAAAAGGGGGGTTGGGGGACATTTGGGGGACTTAATGGGGCCTAGATAGGGAGAGGAGGGGCTTCCCTACGAGCAGGTGAGTCCTGAGACCCCCCCAGTGTCCCCAAGATCCTTTTGGTGTCCCCAATTCCCTACTTGACACTGCCAATTCTACTGTCCACAAACATCTCCCCACTGTCCCCAAACCCCATCCCTGA
>NW_020911101.1:398-878 GCF_003984885.1 Neopelma chrysocephalum | reverse complement strand
CCGGTGCGCCTGCCAGTCGGGGGCTAAAATTGCATACGGTCGAGGATTCCTTCCAGACCGAAGGCGCCAGGACCGGGAGCCCCAGCTGCGCGTGTAGAGCCGATCGCAACGCACAAATAGCAGGTGAGAGCCGGAGGGTCAGGCCCCTCCTTCTGGGCAAAAGGGGCCGTCGTTCGTGGGCCGGTACTCCCTCCGACTGGGAGCTAAAATTACATACGGTCGAGGATTCCTTCCAGACCGAAGGCGCCAGGACCGGAAGAACCAACTGCGCGCATAGAGCCGATCGCAGCGCACAAGGGCCAGGTGAGAGCCGGAGGGTCAGGCCCCTCCTTCTGGGCAAAAAGGGCCTTCGTTCGTGGGCCCGTGCGCCGGCCGACCGGGGACTAAAATTGCATACGGTCGAGGATTCCTTCCAGACCGAAGGCGCCAGGAACGGGAACCCCGGCTGCACGCGTAGAACCGATCGCGGCGCACAAATAG
>NW_020911101.1:0-298 GCF_003984885.1 Neopelma chrysocephalum | reverse complement strand
GGAGGGTCAGGCCCCTCCATCTGGGCAAAAAGGGCCGTCGTTCGTGTGCAGGTGCGTCGCCCGGCCGAGGGCTAAAATTGCATACGGTCGAGGATTCCTTCCAGACCGAAGGCGCCAGGACCGGGAACCCCGGCTGTGCGCGTAGAGTCGATCACGGGGCACAAATAGCAGGCGAATGCCAGAGGGTCAGGCCCCTCCTTCTGGGCAAAAAGGGCCGTCGTTGGCTAGCCGGCGCGCCTGCCAGTCGGGGCTTAAAATTGAATACAGTTGAGGATTCCTTCCAGACCGAAGGCGCCAG
>NW_020911100.1:322-675 GCF_003984885.1 Neopelma chrysocephalum | reverse complement strand
ACTGATTCTGTACCCTTAGTTCTGGGAAAAAAGATCCAGTGTAAAAAGCATTTCGGACGGTTTTTCTTCCTTATCTCCCTACCGGGTTGTGCAGGCAGAGCCCAGGTGCAGCAGACCCATTGCTAGAGACCACCGAGGCCAGTGAAATCACCATCAAGTGCTCAAAAGCAAACATACGAATCGGGGATTTTATCCATTTCTACGGGCAACTGCCGGACCACAGCCCCGAGCTCCTCGCACGCGGTGCTAAATGGTCCAGAGAGCTGCGGGCTTCAACGTGGCGGCTGTTGCCCGTAGAAATGGATAAAATCCCCGATTCGTATGTTTGCTTTTGAGCACTTGATGGTGATTTC
>NW_020911100.1:0-222 GCF_003984885.1 Neopelma chrysocephalum | reverse complement strand
TATTCCTGCGCCCTGGCGGACACGGGCCCGTTGACACCGTCTTCCTCGGAGGTTTCAGGGGATTTTTTTTGAAACACACAACTCGGTCAATTGTTTCTACAGCGGAGTAAAGTAACGCCCCTAAAAAACAGATTGTTTCCGTCCTACAGAGAGGCTTGTTAGAGAATGCCCGAGGGCCAAGTGAAGTGCACAGCACAGCGCAGCGCAAGTCTGGGCATACTG
>NW_020911099.1:755-1064 GCF_003984885.1 Neopelma chrysocephalum | reverse complement strand
GGATGAGGAGAGTGAGGACATTTCATGAGCACTTGATTGAGTTGCTAGATATTAATCAAAACCAAATTAATTTAATGTCACTTAAAACTCTATTTTTTTCTTCCTAGTTTCAGTGTAGAGAATAAATATGAAATCACTGGACTTCAGGCCTGCATCATTACCCCTGTGCTTTGGTGTGCAAACGCTTCCTCCTTCCACTCCTCCTCTGCCATCATTTCTGACAATTGGATTCCTCTGCTGTGCCAATATTCTGGGTGTGCAGTTTCCACGTTTGCAAAGATTAAAGGCAACTTTTTGCCTACCAGTGCC
>NW_020911099.1:0-655 GCF_003984885.1 Neopelma chrysocephalum | reverse complement strand
TGGCAGCCCCAGGGGCACAGGGACGTCCATCCTGCAAATGAAGTCAGTGTCAGACTGTCCACAAGTGTTAGCAGGAGTAAAACAGTGCACTGCTGACCTTCTCGAATTTATCTCTGTTAATGTAGGACTTCACTTGGTCAATCTGTGTCATCTTGCACAGCGTTATGTGGGTTTTATGATTTTTAATATCACTGCACCAAACTAATCTGGAATGTGTGGTCAGAACAGTAATCACCTGTATTTGTGTATAACTGTGTGCTCTTCTATTTTTTAAGCTTACTGGTAACTTCTTTCACGACTACATGATGGGGAATGAATTTAACCCCCCAAGAGTAAAAGGTCTGATTTCAAGCTCTTCTTCAGGGGGTGCCCTGCGATTGGAGCCTGGGCTCTAATTAACCTCTCCTGTGCTGCCAAACAACAGGAGCTGTATGGCCAAGGGACAAACTCTGTGATCCCTGTCAGTGTCCATGGTCCCTGTCAGTGTCCTTCAGGGAAATTGGGAGGAGGAAATGAAGAAACCAGTTTGGAACTAAACCAGTGTTAAAGTGGGGAAAAACCTCCTTCCATGGAAATAAAACTTAGTTTTTCCTGGGCTGAACGAGCTGATTCAGGAATGAAGGACTGGGACTTCTGTGGACACTTGTGCTGGTTT
>NW_020911098.1:441-722 GCF_003984885.1 Neopelma chrysocephalum | reverse complement strand
TCCTGGCGCCTTCGGTCTGGAAGGAATCCTCGACCGTATGCAGTTTTTAGCCCCCCACTGGCAGGCGCGCCGGCCAGCGAATGACGGCCCTTTTTGCCCAGAAGGAGGGGCCTGACCCTCCGGCTCTTGCCTGTCCCTTGTGCGCCGCGATCGGCTCTATTCGTGCAGCCGGGGCTCCCGGTCCTGGCGCCTTCGGTCTGGAAGGAATCCTCGACCGTGTGCAATTTTAGCCCCCGGTCGGCCGGCACGCGGGCCCACGAACGACGGCCCTTTTTGCCCAG
>NW_020911098.1:0-341 GCF_003984885.1 Neopelma chrysocephalum | reverse complement strand
TGCTATTTGTGCGCCGCGATCGGCTCTACGCGCGTAGCAGGGGCTCTCGGTCCTGGCGCCTTCGGTCTGGAAGGAATCCTCGACCGTATGCAATTTTAGCCCCCGGCAATCCGGCGCACCGGCACACGACCGACGGCCCTTTTTACCCAGAAGGAGGGGCCTGACCCTCCTGATCTTGCCTGCTATTTGTGCGCCGTGATCGGCTCTATTCGCGCAGCCGGGGCTCCCGGTCCTGGCGCCTTCGGTCTGGAAGGAATCCTCGACCGTATGCAATTTTAAGGCCCCAGCCGGCCAGCGCACCTGAACACGAACGACGGCCCTTTTTGCCCAGAAGGAGGGGC
>NW_020911097.1:0-581 GCF_003984885.1 Neopelma chrysocephalum | reverse complement strand
TCTGGGCAAAAAGGGCCGTCGCTCGTGGGCCCGTGCGCCGGCTGACCGGGGGCTAAAATCGCATACGGTCGAGGATTCCTTCCAGACCGAAGGCGCCAGGACCGGGAGCCACAGATGCGCGCGTAGAGACGATCACGGCGCACAAATAGCAGGCGAGAGCCGGAGGGTCAGGCCCCTCCTTCTGGGCAAAAAGGGCCATCGTTCGTGGGCAGGTGCGCCGGCCGCCTGGGGGCTAAAAGTGCATACGGTCGAGGATTCCTTCCAGACCGAAGGCGCCAGGACCGGGAGCCCCGGCTGCGCGCGTAGAGCCGATCGCGGCGCACAAGGGGCTGGCCAGAGCCGGAGGGTCAGGCCCATCATTCTGGGCAAAAAGGGCTGTCGTTCATGGGCCGCTGCGTCGGCGGACCGGGGGCTAAAATAGCATACGGTCGAGGATTCCTTCCAGACCGAAGGCGCCAGGACCGGGAGCCCCGGCTGCGCGTGTAGAGCCGATCGCAGCGCACAAGGGGCAGTCGAGAGCCGGAGGGTCAGGCCTCTCCTTCTGGGCAAAAAGGGCCGTCGTTCGTGGGCCGGTGCGCCGG
>NW_020911096.1:240-509 GCF_003984885.1 Neopelma chrysocephalum | reverse complement strand
AGGGGCAGAACCCACTCCCTGGGGCGGCCTTGCTGCCCCGGCCCTCGCCCGGCCCAGCCTCTCCCTGTGTGCGCACTCCCCACAGCACAGGCTGCACTGGGCAGCATCCCCTGATGGGCCCTGCAGAGCTGTCCCACGGGGACACTGCCCTTTTATGTCACAGGTGCCACAGCCTGTCCCAGCCAGCCCTGCCCATTGTCCCCACCCCGGCTCAGTGACTCACAGTGGCCCCTGGCAACCAAAGAACCAAAGCCCCACACCTCCAGAGT
>NW_020911096.1:0-140 GCF_003984885.1 Neopelma chrysocephalum | reverse complement strand
AGATACAAGCTTTTCTTGAATAATGGAGGGGGGCACTTTTTTATTATTAATATTTACAGTTATCCATTTGGGGACAGGATGTCCTACAGGCTGATGTGTCACATTTGGAGTGAAAAGTACTTTTCAAAGAAACCCAGGCT
>NW_020911095.1:428-841 GCF_003984885.1 Neopelma chrysocephalum | reverse complement strand
AAGGGGAAGGCGAGAGCCGGAGGGTCAGGCCCCTCCTTCTGGGAAAAAAGGGCCGTCGTTCCTGGGCCTGTGAGCCGGCCGACCGGGGGCTAAAATTGCATATGGTCGAGGATTCCTGCCAGACCGAAGGCGCCAGGTCCGGGAGCCCTGACTGCATGCGTAGAGCCAATCACGGAGCACAAGGGGGAGGTGAGAGCCGGAGGGTCAGGCCCCTCCTTCTGGGCAAAAAGGGCCGTCGTTCGTGGGCCTGTTCGGCGGCCGACCGGGGGCTAAAATTGCATACGGTCGAGGATTCCTTCCAGACCGAAGGCGGCAGGACTGGGAGCCCCGGCTGCGCGCGTAGAGCCGATCGCAGGGCACAAACTACAGGCGAGAGCCGGAGGGTCAGGCCCCTCCTTCTGGGAAAAAAGGGC
>NW_020911095.1:0-328 GCF_003984885.1 Neopelma chrysocephalum | reverse complement strand
GGAGGGTCAGGCCCCTCCTTCTGGGCAAAAAGGGCCGTCGTTCGTGTGCTGGCGGGCCAGCCAGTCAGGCGCTAAAATTGCATACCCTCGAGGATTCCTTCCAGACCGAAGGCGCAAGGACCGGGAGCCCCGGCTGCGCACGTGAATCCGATTGCGGCGCACAAATAGCAGGCGAGAGCCGGAGGGTCAGGCCCCTCCTTCTGGGCAAGAAGGGCCGTCGTTGGCTGGCCGGCGCGCCTGCCGGTCGGGGGCTAATATTGCATACGGTCGAGGATTCCTTTCAGACCGAAGGCGCCAGGACCGGGAGGCCCGGCTGTGAAGGTAGAGC
>NW_020911094.1:516-1072 GCF_003984885.1 Neopelma chrysocephalum | reverse complement strand
GGCGCACAAATAGCAGGTGATAGCCAGAGGGTCAGGGCCCTCCTTCTTGCCAAAAAGGGCCGTCGTTCGTGGGCCCGTGAGCCGGCCGACCGGTGGCTAAAATTGCATATGGTCGAGGATTCCTTCCAGACCGAAGGCGCAAGGACCGGCAGCCCTGGCTGCACGCGTAGAGCCGATCACAGCGCACAAATAGCAGGCGAGAGCCGGAGGGTCAGGCCCCTCCTTCTGGGCAAAAAGGGCCATCGTTCGCTGGCCGGCGCGCCTGCCAGTCGGGGGCTAAAATTGCATACGGTGGAGGATTCCTTCCAGACCGAAGGCGCCAGGACCGGGAGCCCCAACTGCTCGCGCAGAGCCGATCACGGAGAACAAGGGGGAGGTGAGAGCCGGAGGGTCAGGTCCCTCCTTCTGGGCAAAAAGGGCCGTCGTTCGTGGGCCGGTGCGCTGGCCAGAAGAGCGTTAAAATTGCATACGGTCGAGGATTCCTTCCAGACCGAAGGTGCAAGGACCGGGAGTCCCGGCTGCACGCGTAGAACCGATCGCGGCGCACAAGTAGCAG
>NW_020911094.1:0-416 GCF_003984885.1 Neopelma chrysocephalum | reverse complement strand
GGGAGCCCCGGCTGCGCGCGTGAATCCAATTGCGGCGCACAAATAGCAGGCAGGAGCTGGAGGGTCAGGCCCCTCCTTCTGGGCAAGAAGGGCCGTCGTTCGTGGGCCGGTGCGCTGGCCAGAAGAGGGTTAAAATTGCATACGGTCGAGGATTCCTTCCAGACTGAAGGTGCAAGGACCGGGAGTCCCGGCTGCACGCGTAGAACCGATCGCGGCGCACAAGTAGCAGGCGAGAGCCGGAGGGTCAGGCCCCTCCTTCTGGGCAAAAAGGGCCGTCGTTCGTTTGCCGGTGCGCCGGCCGACTGGGGGCTAAAATTGCATACGGTCGAGGATTCCTTCCAGACCGAAGGCGCCAGGACCGGGAGCCAGGGCTGCATGCTTAGAGCCGATCGCGGCGCACAAGTAGCTGGCGAGAG
>NW_020911093.1:371-1135 GCF_003984885.1 Neopelma chrysocephalum | reverse complement strand
ACACGAACGACGGCCCTTTCTGCCCAGAAGGAGGGGCCTGACCCTGCTGCTCTTTCCTGCTATTTGTGCGCTGTGATCGCCTCTATTCGCGCAGCCGGGGCTCCCGGTCCTGGCACCTTCGGTCTGGAAGGAATCCTCGACCGTATGCAATTTTAGGCCCCAGCCGGCCGGCGCACCGGCCCACGAACGACGGCCCTTTTTGCCCAGAAGGAGGGGCCTGACCCTCCGGCTCTCGCCTGCTATTTGTGCGCCGAGATCGGCTCTACGCGCGCAGCCGGGGCTCCCGGTCCTGGCGCCTTCGGTCTGGAAGGAATCCTCGACCGTAAGCAATTTTAGCACCCAACTGGCAGGCGCGCCGGCCAGCGAATGACGGTCCTTTTTGCCCAGAAGGAGGAGCCTTACCCTCCGGCTCTCACCTGGCCCTTGTGCGCTGTGATCAGCTCTATGCGCGCAGTTGGGGCTTCCGGTCCAGGCGCCTTCGGTCTGGAAGGAATCCTCGACCGTATGCAATTTTAGCCCCAGGTCGGCTGGCGTACCGGCCCACGAACGACGGCCCTTTTTGCCCAGCAGGAGGGGCCTGACCCTCCGGCTCTTGCCTGCCCCTTGTGCGCCGCGATCGGCTCTACGCGTGCAGCCAAGGTTCCCGGTCCTGGCGCCTTCTGTCTGGAAGGAATCCTCGACCGTATGCAATTTTAGCCCCCAGTCGGCCGGCTGACCGGCCCACGAACGACGGCCCCTTTTGCCCAGAAGGAGGGGCCTGACCC
>NW_020911093.1:0-271 GCF_003984885.1 Neopelma chrysocephalum | reverse complement strand
TCCCGTTCCTGGCGCCTTCGGTCTGGAAGGAATCCTCGACCGTATGCAATTTTAGCCCCCGGCCGTCCGGCGCACCTGCACACGGCCGACGACCCTTTTTGCCCAGAAGGAGGGGCCTGACCCTCCGGCTCTCGCCTGATATTTGTGCGCCATGATCGGCTCTATTCGCGCAGCCGGGGCTCCCGGTCCGGGCGCCTTCGGTCTGGAAGGAATCCTCGATCGTATGCCATTTCAGCCCCCGGTCGGCCGGCGCACCAGAGCACGAACGACG
>NW_020911092.1:589-707 GCF_003984885.1 Neopelma chrysocephalum | reverse complement strand
TCGACCGTATGCAATTTTAGCCCCCAACTAGCAGGCGAGCCTACCTGTGCACGACGGCCAATTTTGCCCATAAGGAGGGGCCTGACCCTCCGGCTCTCGCTTGCTATTTGTGCGCCGT
>NW_020911092.1:0-489 GCF_003984885.1 Neopelma chrysocephalum | reverse complement strand
CGGCGCACCGGCCAGCCAACGACGGTCCTTTTTGCCCAGAAGTAGGGTGATGACCCTCCAGCTCTCGTTTCCCCCATTCGCCGCGATCGGCTCTACGTGCGCAGCCGGGACTCCCGGTCCTGGCGCCTTCGGTCTGGAAGGAATCCTCGACCGTATGCAATTTTAGCCCCCGGTCGGCCCGCGCACGGGCCAAAGAACGACGGCCCTTTTTGCCCAGAAGGAGGGGCCTGACCCTCCGGCTCTCGCCTGCTATTTGTGCGCCGCGATCGGCTCTACGCGCGCAGCTGGGTCTCCCGGTCCTGGCGCCTTCGGTCTGGAAACGATCCTCGACCGTATGCTATTTTAACCCCCGGCCGGCCAGCGCGCCTGCACACGAACGATGGCCCTTTTTGCCCAAAAGGAGGGGCTTGACCCTCCGGCTCTTGCCGGCCCCTTGTGAGCTGCGATCGCTTCTACGTGCGCAGCCGGGGCTCCCGGTCCTGGCGCCTT
>NW_020911091.1:359-449 GCF_003984885.1 Neopelma chrysocephalum | reverse complement strand
TGCCCAGAAGGAGGGGCCTGACCCTCCGGCTCTCGCCTGTCCCTTGTTCGCCGCGATCGGCTCTACGCGCGCAGTTGGGGCTCCCGGTCC
>NW_020911091.1:0-259 GCF_003984885.1 Neopelma chrysocephalum | reverse complement strand
ATGGAATTTTAGCCCTCTTCTGGCCAGCGCACCGGCACACAAACGACGGCCCTTTTTGCCCAGAAGGAGGGGCCTGACCCTCCGGCTCTCGCCTGCTATTTGTGCGCCTCGATCAGCTCTACGTGCGCAGCCGGGGCTCCCGGTCCTGGCGCCATCGGTCTGGAAGGAATCCTCAACCGTATGCAATTTTAGCCTCCGGTCGGCCGGCGCAAGGGCCCACGAACGACGGCCCTTTTTGCCCAGCAGAGGGGGCCTGACC
>NW_020911090.1:587-1113 GCF_003984885.1 Neopelma chrysocephalum | reverse complement strand
GGCCCTTTTTGCCCAGAAGTAGGGGCCTGACCCTCCGGCTCGCGCCTGCTATTTGTTCTCCGCAATCGGCTCTACGCGCGCAGTTGGAGCTCACGGTCCTGGCGCCTTCAGTCTGGAAGAAATCCTCGACCGTATGCAATTTTAGCCCCTGACTGGCCAGCGCACCGGCCCACGAATGACGGCCCTTTTTGCTCAGAAGGAGGGGCCTGACCCTCCGGCTCTCGCCTGCCCCTTTTGCGCCGTGATCGGCTATGCGAGCCCAGACGTGCCTCCCGGTCCTGGCGCCTTCAGTCTGGAAGGAACCCTCGACCACAAGCAATTTTAGTCCCCGACTGGCGGGAGAGTCGGCCAGCGAACAACGGCCCTTTTTGCCCAGAAAGAGGGACCTGACCCTCCGGCTCTCGCCTGCTATTTGTGCGGTGCGATTGGCTCTACGCGCGCAGCCGGGGCTCCCGGTCCTGGCGCCTTCGGTCTGGAAGGAATCCTCGACCGTATGCAATTTTAGCCCCCCACTGGCCGGCGCGCC
>NW_020911090.1:0-487 GCF_003984885.1 Neopelma chrysocephalum | reverse complement strand
ACCCTCCGGCTCTCGCCTGCTATTTGTGCACCGCGATTGGCTCTACGCGCGCAGCCACGGCTCTTGGTCCTGGCGCCTTCGGTCTGGAAGGAATCCTCGACCGTATGCAATTTTAGACCCCGGCCTGGCGACGCATCTGCACACGAACGAAGGCCCTTTTTGCCCAGAAGGAGGGGCCTGACCCACCGGCTCTCGCCTGCCCCTAGTGCGCCGCGATCGGCTCTACGCGTGCAGCCGGGACTCCCGATCCTGGCGCCTTCGGTCTGGAAGGAATCCTCGACCGTATCCAATTTTAGTCACCGGCCGGCGCACCGGGCTACGAACGACGGCCCTTTTTGCCCAGAAGGAGGGGCCTGACCCTCCGGCTCTCGCCTGCTATTTGTTCGCAGCGATCGGCTCTACGCGTGCAGCCGGGGCTCCCGGTCCTGGCGCCTTCGGTAGGAAGGAATCCTCGACCGTATGCAATTTTAACCCCCGGTTGGCCGCC
>NW_020911089.1:651-1676 GCF_003984885.1 Neopelma chrysocephalum | reverse complement strand
CTCCTTCTGGGTAAAAAGGGCCGTCGTTCGTGTGCCGGTGCGCTGGCGTGTCGGGGTCTAAAATTGCATACGGTCGAGGATTCCTTCCAGACCGAAGGCGCCAGGACCGGGAGCCCAAACTGCGCGCGTAGAGCCGATCGCGACGCACAAATAGCAGGCAAGAGCCGGAGGGTCAGGGGCCTCCTTCTGGGCAAAAAGGGCCGTCATTGACTGGCCGGCGCGCCTGCCAGTCGGGGGCTGAAATTGCATATGGTCGAGGATTCCTTCCAGACCGAAGGTGCCAGGACCGGGAGCCCCAAACTGCTCGCGCAGAGCCGATCACGGAGCACAAAGGGGAGGTGAGACCCAAAGGGTCAGGCCCCTCCTTCTGGGCAAAAAGGGCCGTCGTTCGTGGGCCCGTTCGGCGGTCGACTGGGGGCTAAAATTGCATACGGTCGAGGATTCCTTCCAGACCGAAGGCGACAGGACCGGGAGCCCCGGCTGCGCGCGTAGAGCCGATCGCGGGGCACAAACAGCAGGCGAGAGCCGGAGGGTCAGGCTCCTCCGTCTGGGTAAAAAGGGCCGTCGTTCGTGGGCCGGTGCGCTGGCCAGAAGAGGGCTAAAATTCCATATAGTCGAGGATTCCTTCAACACCGAAGGCGCCAGGACCGGGAGCCCCGGCTGCGCACGTGAATGCGATTGCGGCGCACAAATAGCAGGCGAGAGCCGGAGGGTCAGGCCCCTCCTTCTGGGCAAGAAGGGCCGTCGTTGGCTGGCCGGCGCGCCTGCCGGTCGGGGGCTTATATTGCATACGGTTGAGGATTCCTTCCAGACCGAAGGCGCCAGGACCGGGAGGCCCGGCTGTGCAGGTAGAGCCGATCGCGGGGCACAAATAGCAGGTGAGAGCCGGAGGGTCAGGCCCTCCTTCTGGGCAAAAAGGGCCGTCGTTCGTGTGCCAGTGCGCCGGCCGACCGGGGGCTAAAATTGCATACGTTCGAGGATTCCTTCCAGACCGAAGGCGCCAGGACCGGGAGCCCCGGCTGCGG
>NW_020911089.1:0-551 GCF_003984885.1 Neopelma chrysocephalum | reverse complement strand
GGCGAGAGCCGGAGGGTCAGGCCCCTCCTTCTGGGCAAGAAGGGCCATCGTTGGCTGGCCGGCGCTCCTGCCGGTCGGGGGCTAAAATTGCATACGGTCGAGGATTCCTTCCAGACCGAAGGCGCCAGGACCGGGAGCCCCGTCTGCCCACGTAGAACCGATCGCGGCGCACAAGTAGCAGGCGAGAGCCGGAGGGTCAGGCCCCTCCTTCTGGCCAAAAGGGGCCATCGTTCGTGGGCCGGTGCGCCGGCCGACCGGGGGCTACAATTGCATACGGTCAAGGATTCCTTCCAGACCGTAGGCACAAGGACCAGGAACCCCGGCTGCATGCGTAGAGCCGATCGCGGGGCACAAATAGCAGGCGAGAGCCGGAGGGTCAGGCCCCTCCTTCTGGGCAAAAAGGGCCGTCTTTCGCTGGCCGGCGCAACTGACAGTCGGTTGCTAAAATTGCATATGGTCGAGGATTCCTTCCACACAGAAGGCACCAGGACCGGGAGCCTCGTGTGCACGCGTAGAGCCAATCACGGCGCAAAAATAGCAGGCGAGAGCCG
>NW_020911088.1:358-1360 GCF_003984885.1 Neopelma chrysocephalum | reverse complement strand
TGCAAGTAGTGAGACCCACATCCAAATAAGTCTCTGCTTCAAAAACAAACAGAAAAAAGAACCCAAAACACCAAAACAGAGCTGTGAGGGGAACCAAAACATGTCTGGATAAGAACTAGTTAATTATAAGCTCTCACCTGCAGGAGCTTTAGCTTGTGAACGGTTCCAGCTCCCACGTTGGGTGGGGTTTGTGATTTTAGCAGACCCTCAGCTGCCCGGCAAGGCTCGTGTCCCACCTGAGAATGCTGCTTTCAGCCCAAGTCCAGGTCTGGAAGCAATACATGGCATAGCAGAGGACGGGATAGAAGGACCTACTGCTGCCACTCCCCTTGGAGCAGAAGCCACTGGCTGTGGGCAATTCCCACCTGAAGAAACCTTGGGGGGGAAAAAAAAAAGCTGAAAACGTCAAGAATTTTATACTGCAGGATCCGTCCATCAGAGCTTGAAACAGAAGTCACAAAGGAGAAAACAAGCAGCAAATGATACCCCAGCGTTAAAGAGGCTTTTTTGAAAGACCTTTAAGAAATATAAACCTGAGGGAGAAATAACAAAAAAAAAATAAAAACCAAACAAAAAAACCCCTTATTAAAAAACAACCCACGACAGCAGAGAAAGGTTTCTTGTCTGTAAAGAGTAAGCAGGTTAATGCTGATGCCCCACGAAATAGATTTTAATGCCACAAGCCTTCCACTACACGTGGATCAAGACAACAGGTCCAGCACCTGAACAGCCCCTGCCTTCCCCACCAGCAAGTTTTTACTTCACGCTTGTCCAGGCAACAAAATTCACGTTGTTGTTGGGACATCTCCCGCACTCACCGGTACATTCTCCTCCTGCGGCAGAGCTGCCTTTCTCCTCCCCAGGCGCTCTGGCAGCTCCCTGACGCGCTTCTCCAGCACCGCCGCCTCCGAGCTGCGCTCCTTCCAACGCTGCCTCTGGTGCTGCAGCCCGGCGTTCTGCTCCCGCTTCACTTTGTTCCTCAGCTGAAGAAATGCACCGAGC
>NW_020911088.1:0-258 GCF_003984885.1 Neopelma chrysocephalum | reverse complement strand
AAAAAAAAAAAACCAAACAAAAAACACCCTTATTAAAAAACAACCCACGACAGCAGAGAAAAGTTTCTTGTCTGTAAAGAGTAAGCAGGTTAACGCTGATGCCCCACGAAATAGACTTTAATGCCACAAGCCTTCCACTACACGTGGATCAAGACAACAGGTCCAGCACCTGAACAGCCCCTGCCTTCCCCACGAGCAAGTTTTTACTTCGCACTTGTCCAGGCAACAAAATTCACGTTGTTGCTGGGACATCTCCCG
>NW_020911087.1:388-796 GCF_003984885.1 Neopelma chrysocephalum | reverse complement strand
GTGTGTATGTGAAGAAACAAAGTTCTTTGCCAGGAGAAGAGGGAAAAAGAAAAGTTAAAAGCCTTCCCTTGCCAGGGAGTGAGGCAGAGTATATTTCGCCTGATAACGATGGTCTGTTGCTTAGCAACTAAGCAGTAGTGAAGCTGTCCGACTTTATAAAATTGCAACTTTGTAACCTTCTGATTGGAGAGAGAAATTGTTTTTACAGTTTCCTAACATAGTCTTACTAACTGTTTTCTGAAGTTGTTCATTAAAATAACCAAAATTGTGTTAAAATACATATATAAATGTAACGGAGAAATAAAGTTTTTAAAGTAACGACTGAAAACTGCCTGTGATAAGAAAATTCCAAGGATGTGGGGGGAGTGATTTTTCCGACAGAGCTGCTAACCACAGCTGCTCTACCTG
>NW_020911087.1:0-288 GCF_003984885.1 Neopelma chrysocephalum | reverse complement strand
AGGCAGTTTTTGCCAGAGAAAAAAGGAAAAATAAATAAATTGTTTCTAACTGGAAGTTTCCACCTTTGTGATAATAGACATAGAATCTAAAAATATAATACAAGAAATTGCTTAACAACAGACGGCATTTCAAGTTTAAACTACATCTGTCCTAAGCAGCAGAGGTGTGTCTCTGTTATTAGGTAACAAGTTTAAATCAAAACTGTTGCTGCTTTGCCAGGTGTGCGTCCTAGATCCCCTCGTATACTCTTGTGAGCAAAACCCTAGTTTAAAGCAACCTGAGTGAGT
>NW_020911086.1:519-856 GCF_003984885.1 Neopelma chrysocephalum | reverse complement strand
TTTCAATCGTCTCTACGCGCGCAGCCTTGGCTCCCGGTCCTGGCGCCTTCAGTCTGGAAGGAATCCTCGACCGTATGCAATTTTAGTCCCTGGCCGGCCGGCGCGTAGGCCTGCAAATGACAGCCGTTTTTGCCCATTAGGAGGGGCATGACCCTCCGGCTCTCGCCTGCCTTTTGTGCGTTTCGATCGGCTCTACACGCGCAGCCAGGGCTCCCGGTCCTGGCGCCTTCGGTCTGGAAGGAATCCTCGACCGTATGCAATTTTAGCCCCCGGACGGCGGCACACCGGCCCACGAACGACGGCCCTTTTTGCCCAGAAGGAGGGGCCTGACCCCCCC
>NW_020911086.1:0-419 GCF_003984885.1 Neopelma chrysocephalum | reverse complement strand
TGGAAGGAATCCTCGACCGTATGCAATTTTAGCCCCCGGACGGCGGCACACCGGCCCACGAACGACGGCCCTTTTTGCCCAGAAGGAGGGGCCTGACCCCCCAGCTCCCGCCTGCCCCTTGTGCGCTGCGATCTGCTCTACGCGCGCAGCCGGGGCTCCCGGTCCTGGCGCCTTCGGTCTGGAAGGAATCCTCGACGTATGCAATTTTAACCCCCGACTGGCAGGCGCACCGGCCAGCGAACGACGGCCCTTTTTGCCCAGAAGGAGGGGCCTGACCCTCCGGCTCTCGCCTGCTATTTTTGCACCGCGATTGGCTCTATGCGCACAGCTATGACTCCCGGTCCTGGCGCTTTTGGTCTGGAAGGAGTCCTCGACCATATGCAATTTTAGCCCCCGGCCGGCCGGCGCACCGGCACACG
>NW_020911085.1:464-918 GCF_003984885.1 Neopelma chrysocephalum | reverse complement strand
GGAAGGAATCCTCGACCGTATGCAATTTTAGCCCCGGGTCGGCCGGGACGCGGGCCCATGAACGAAGGCCCTTTTTTGCCCAGAAGGAGGGGCCTGACCCTCCAGCTCTCGCCTGCTATTTGTGCGCCGCTATCGGCTCTACACGCGCAGCTGGGGCTCCCGGTCCTGGCGCCTTCGGTCTGGAAGTAATCCTCGACCGTATGCAATTTTAGCCTCCAGTCGGCCCGCGCATGGGCCCACGAACGACGGCCCTTTTTGCCCAGAAGGAGGGGCCTGACCCTCCGGCTCTCGCCTGCTATTTGTGCGCCGAGATCGGCAATACGCGCCAGCTGGGGCTCCCGGTCCTGGCGCCTTCGGTCTGGAAGGAATCCTCGACCGTATGCAATTTTAGCCCCCGGTCGGGCGAAGCACCTGCACACCAACGACGGCCCTTTTTGCCCAGAAGGAGGGGCCT
>NW_020911085.1:0-454 GCF_003984885.1 Neopelma chrysocephalum | reverse complement strand
GGAAGGAATCCTCGACCGTATGCAATTTTAGCCCCGGGTCGGCCGGGACGCGGGCCCATGAACGAAGGCCCTTTTTTGCCCAGAAGGAGGGGCCTGACCCTCCAGCTCTCGCCTGCTATTTGTGCGCCGCTATCGGCTCTACACGCGCAGCTGGGGCTCCCGGTCCTGGCGCCTTCGGTCTGGAAGTAATCCTCGACCGTATGCAATTTTAGCCTCCAGTCGGCCCGCGCATGGGCCCACGAACGACGGCCCTTTTTGCCCAGAAGGAGGGGCCTGACCCTCCGGCTCTCGCCTGCTATTTGTGCGCCGAGATCGGCAATACGCGCCAGCTGGGGCTCCCGGTCCTGGCGCCTTCGGTCTGGAAGGAATCCTCGACCGTATGCAATTTTAGCCCCCGGTCGGGCGAAGCACCTGCACACCAACGACGGCCCTTTTTGCCCAGAAGGAGGGGCCT
>NW_020911084.1:681-1266 GCF_003984885.1 Neopelma chrysocephalum | reverse complement strand
TCGGTCTGGAAGGAATCCTCGACCATATGCAATTTTAGTCCCCGGCCAGCCGGTGCGCCGGCCTGTGAACGACTGCCATTTTTGCCCAGAAGGAGGGGCCTGGGCCTCCGGCTGCCTTCTGCCCTTTGTGCGCCGTGCTCCGCTCTACGCGCGCAGCCGGGGCTCCCGACTCCGGCGCATCCGGTCTTGAAAGAATTCTCGACCGTATCCGATTTTGTCCATCGGCCAGCCCCGGACCGCCATGTCGGCGGCCAGCGAACGCCGACAGAAGGGGGGGCCTGACCCTCCAGCTCTCACCTGCTATTTGTGAGCCGCAATCGGCTCTATGCGCGCAGCCGGGGCTCCCGGTCCTGGCACCTTCGGTCTGGAAGGAATCCTCGACCATATGCAATTTTAGCCCCTGGCCGGCCGGCGCATAGGCCCGCAAACGACAGCACTTTCTGCCCAGCAGGAGGGGCCTGACCCTCCGGCTCTCGCCTGACTTTTGTGCGTTTCGATCGGCTCTACGCGCGCAGCCGGGGCTCCCGGTCCTGGCGCCTTCGGTCTGGAAGGAATCCTCAACCGTATGCAATTTTAGCCCCCGAC
>NW_020911084.1:0-581 GCF_003984885.1 Neopelma chrysocephalum | reverse complement strand
AGGAATCCTCGACCATATGCAATTTTAGCCCCTGGCCGGCCGGCGCATAGGCCCGCAAACGACAGCACTTTCTGCCCAGCAGGAGGGGCCTGACCCTCCGGCTCTCGCCTGACTTTTGTGCGTTTCGATCGGCTCTACGCGCGCAGCCGGGGCTCCCGGTCCTGGCGCCTTCGGTCTGGAAGGAATCCTCAACCGTATGCAATTTTAGCCCCCGGCCGGCCGGTCCACAGGCACACGAACAGCAGGCAAATTTTCCCAGAAGGAGGGGCCTGACCCCCAGGCTCTCACCTGTTATTGTGTACCGCGATCGGTTCTACGCGTGCAGCCGGGGCTCCCGGTCATGGCGCCTTTTGTCTGGAAGGAATCCTCTACTATATGGAATTTTAGCCCTCTTCTGGCCAGCGCACCGGCGCACGAACGACGGCCCTTTTTGCCCAGAAGGAGGGGCCTGACGCTCCGCCTCTCGCCTGCTATTTGTGCGCCACGATCGGCTCTACGCGCGCAGCCGGGGCTCCCGGTCCCGGCGCCTTCGGTCTGGAAGGAATCCTCGACCGTATGCAATTTTAGCCCCCGACTGGCAG
>NW_020911083.1:418-826 GCF_003984885.1 Neopelma chrysocephalum | reverse complement strand
AACCCCAACAGCGCGCGTAGAGGCGATCGCGGCGCACAAATAGCAGGGGAGAGCCGGAGGGTCAGGCCCCTCCTTCAGGGCAAAAAGGGCCGTTGTTCATGGGTCGTCGCGCCTGCCAGTCAGGGGCTAAAATTGCATACGGTCGAGGATTCCTTCCAGACCGAAGGCGCCAGGACCAGGAGCCCCAACTGCGCGCGTAGAGACGATCGCGGCGCACAAGGGGCAGGCGAGTGTCGGAGGGTCAGGCCCCTCCTTCTGGGCAAAAGGGGCCGTCGTTCGTGGGCCCGTGCGCAGGCCGATCGGGGGCTAAAATTGCATACGGTCGAGGATTCCTTCCAGACAGAAGGCGCCAGGAGCGGGAGCCCCGGCTGCACGCGCAGAGCCGATCGCGGCGCACAAATAGCAGGC
>NW_020911083.1:0-408 GCF_003984885.1 Neopelma chrysocephalum | reverse complement strand
AACCCCAACAGCGCGCGTAGAGGCGATCGCGGCGCACAAATAGCAGGGGAGAGCCGGAGGGTCAGGCCCCTCCTTCAGGGCAAAAAGGGCCGTTGTTCATGGGTCGTCGCGCCTGCCAGTCAGGGGCTAAAATTGCATACGGTCGAGGATTCCTTCCAGACCGAAGGCGCCAGGACCAGGAGCCCCAACTGCGCGCGTAGAGACGATCGCGGCGCACAAGGGGCAGGCGAGTGTCGGAGGGTCAGGCCCCTCCTTCTGGGCAAAAGGGGCCGTCGTTCGTGGGCCCGTGCGCAGGCCGATCGGGGGCTAAAATTGCATACGGTCGAGGATTCCTTCCAGACAGAAGGCGCCAGGAGCGGGAGCCCCGGCTGCACGCGCAGAGCCGATCGCGGCGCACAAATAGCAGGC
>NW_020911082.1:615-847 GCF_003984885.1 Neopelma chrysocephalum | reverse complement strand
CCGGGAGCCCCGGCTGCGCGCGTAGAGCCGATCGCGGCGCACAAGGGGCAGACGAGAACCGGAGGGTAAGGCCCCTCCTTCTAGGCAGAAAGGGCCGTCGTTTGCGGGCCTACGCACCTGCCGGCCCGGGGCTAAAATTGCATACGGTCGAGGATTCCTTCCAGACCGAAGGCGCCAGGACCGGGAGCGCTGGCTGCGCGCGTAGAGCCGATCGCGGCGTACAAGAAGCACG
>NW_020911082.1:0-515 GCF_003984885.1 Neopelma chrysocephalum | reverse complement strand
CAGGCCCCTCCTTCTGGGCAAAAAGGGCCGTCGTTCTTGGGCCGGTGCGCTGGCTTGGCGTTGGCTAAAATTGCATACGGTCGAGGATTCCTTCCAGACCGAAGGCGCCAGGACCGGCAGCCCTGGCTGCGCGCGTAGAGCCGATCATGGCGCACAAGGGACAGACGAGAACCGGAGGGTAAGGCCCCTCCTTCTTGGCAGAACGGGCCGTCGTTTGCGGGCCTACGCGCCTGCCGGCCCGGGGCTAAAATTGCATACGGTCGAGGATTCCTTCCAGACCGAAGGCGCCAGGACCGGGTGGCCCGGCTGCGTGCGTAGAGCCGATCGCAACACAGAAGGGGCAGACGAGAGCCGGAGGGTCAGGCCCCTCCTTCTGGGCAAAAAGGGCCGTCGTTCGTGTGCCGTCGCGCCGGCAGGCCGGGGGCTAAAATTGCATACGGTCGAGGATTCCTTCCTGACCGAAAGCGCCAGGACCGGGAGCCCCGGCTGCGCGCGTAGAGCCGATCGCGGCGCAC
>NW_020911081.1:479-948 GCF_003984885.1 Neopelma chrysocephalum | reverse complement strand
TGCACTGTTTCCTGGGAGAAAGGGCTGAGGTTACCTTGCAGGAATCTAAAAACCAAAAGTTCAAGTCCAGCTGTCAAAATTGAATACGGACGAAGATTCCTCCCAGACCAAAGGTACCACACCAGAAAGCTCTTGCTGCTTAAGGAGTGCAAGGGCTGGCCCACCAAGTGCACCTGAAAGGAAAAGAGTAAGTGCTTTTTTTCCTGTGGAAAAGGGCTGTTGTTGATTTTCAAGAATGCTGTGCTGCACCTGCCAGTCCGACTCCCAAAACTGAATCCAGATGAGAAGTCCTCCCAGGCAAAAGGTGCCAGGACAGAGAGCTCTTAGTGGCCATGGAGTGACCAGGCTGGTCCACCAACTGCACCTGAAACCATGAAGATAAGCACTTTGTTTCCTGGGAGAAAGGGCTGAGGTTACCTTGCAGGAATCCTAGAGCTGCAATTGCCAGTCCGAGTCCCAAAATTGAATA
>NW_020911081.1:0-469 GCF_003984885.1 Neopelma chrysocephalum | reverse complement strand
TGCACTGTTTCCTGGGAGAAAGGGCTGAGGTTACCTTGCAGGAATCTAAAAACCAAAAGTTCAAGTCCAGCTGTCAAAATTGAATACGGACGAAGATTCCTCCCAGACCAAAGGTACCACACCAGAAAGCTCTTGCTGCTTAAGGAGTGCAAGGGCTGGCCCACCAAGTGCACCTGAAAGGAAAAGAGTAAGTGCTTTTTTTCCTGTGGAAAAGGGCTGTTGTTGATTTTCAAGAATGCTGTGCTGCACCTGCCAGTCCGACTCCCAAAACTGAATCCAGATGAGAAGTCCTCCCAGGCAAAAGGTGCCAGGACAGAGAGCTCTTAGTGGCCATGGAGTGACCAGGCTGGTCCACCAACTGCACCTGAAACCATGAAGATAAGCACTTTGTTTCCTGGGAGAAAGGGCTGAGGTTACCTTGCAGGAATCCTAGAGCTGCAATTGCCAGTCCGAGTCCCAAAATTGAATA
>NW_020911080.1:665-1358 GCF_003984885.1 Neopelma chrysocephalum | reverse complement strand
TGCAGTGGGTCTGTCAGGTGGAGTCCAGGGCTGGAAAAAGCAAACAAGAGCCCTTCTCCACAGTCAAGAAAGCCTGCAACCTTGGCTCTTGGCTTGAATTGTTGTGCCAACCTGAGCACTCCCTGGACAGCAAGAGCTTTATGTCCTGACCCCTTTGGTCAGGGAGGAATCTTCGTCCCCATCCAGTTCTGGCCGTGGGAGCCCAGGGCTAGAAATAGCAAACAAGAGCCCTTCTCCCTAACCAAGAAAGCCTGCAACCGTTAGCTCTCGGGTAGAATTTGTGGGCCAACCTAGGTACTCCCTGGGCAGCAACAGCTTTCTGTCCTGACCCCTTTGTTCAGGGAGGAATCTTCTTGAGTATCCAATTTTCACCGTGGGAGCCCAGGGCCTGAAAATCAAACAAGAGCCCTTCTCCCCAGCCAAGAAAGCCTGCAACCTTGGCTCTCGAGTTGCTTTGTTCAGCCACCCTGGGTACTCCCTGGGCTGCAAAAGCTTTCTGTCCTGACCCTTTTGTTCAGCGAGGAATCTTCATCCGTATCCAATATTGGCACTGGGACAGGCCCAGGCTTGAAAACAGCAAACAAGAGCCCTTCTCCCCAGCCAAGAAAGCCTGCAACATTTGGTTCTCAGGTGCAATTGGTGGGCTAGCCTGGGCACTCCCTGGACAGCAAGAGTTTTCTGTCCTGACCCCTT
>NW_020911080.1:0-565 GCF_003984885.1 Neopelma chrysocephalum | reverse complement strand
GGTTGCAGGCTTTCTTGGCTGGGCAGAAGGGCTCTTTGTTTGATTTTGCAGCCCTGGGCTCCCACGGTGAAAATTGGATACACAAGAAGATTCCTCCCTGAACAAAGGGGCCAGGACAGAAAGCTGTTGCTGGCCAGGGATTGTCCAGGCTAGCCTACCAATTGCACCTGAGATCCAAAGATTGCAGGCTTTCTTGGCTGGGGTGAAGGCCTCTTGTTTGCTTTTTCCGGCCCTGGGCTCCCAACGGCCAGAATTGGATACGGAAGAAGATTCTTCCCACAAAAAAAAATGGTCAGGACAGAAAGCTTTTGCAGCCCAGGGAGTACCCAGGGTGGCTGAACAAATCAACTCGAGAGCCAAGGTTGCAGGCTTTCTTGCCTGGGGAGAAGGGCTCTTGTACGCTTTTTGCAGCCCTGGGCTCCCACAGCCAAAATAGGATACGGACGCAGATTCCTCCCTGAACAAAGGGGTCAGGACAGAAAACTCTTGCTGTCCAGGGAGTGCCCAGGCTAGCCCACCAATTGCACCTGAGAAGCAAAGGTTGCAGGCTTTCTTGGCTGGGGAG
>NW_020911079.1:405-1651 GCF_003984885.1 Neopelma chrysocephalum | reverse complement strand
CGCGCGTAGAACCGATCGCGGCGCACAAATAGCAGGCGTGAGTGGGAGGGTCTGGTCCCTCCTTCTAAGCAAAAAGGGCCGTCGTTCGTGTGCCGGTGCGCCGGCCGGCCGGGGGTTAAAATTGCATACGGTCGAGGATTCCTTCCAGACCGAAGGCGCCTTGACCGGGATCCCCAGCTGCACGCGTAGAGCCGATCACTGCGCACAAGGGGCAGGCGAGAGCTGGAGGGTCAGGACCGTCCTTCGGGGCAAAAAGGGCCGTCGTTCGCTGGCCGACGCGCCTGCCAGTCGGGGACTAAAATTGCATATGGTGGAGGATTCCTTCCAGACCAAAGGCGCCAGGACCGGGAGCCCCGGCTGCGCGCGTAGAGCCGATTGCGGCGCACAAATAGCAGGCGAGACCCGGAGGGTCAGGCCCCTCCTTCTGGGCAAGAAGGGCCGTCGTTGGCTGGCCAGCGCCCCTGCCATCGGGGGCTAAAATTGCATACGGTCGAGGATTCCTTCCAGACCAAAGGCACCAGGACCGGGAGGCCCATCTGTGCAGGTAGAGCCGATCACGGCGCACAAATACCAGGCGAGAGCCGGAGGGTCAGACCCCTCCTTCTGGGCAAAAAGGGCCGTCGTTCGTGAGCCGGTGCGCTGGCCAGAAGAGCGCTAAAATTGCACACGGTCGAGGATTCCTTCCAGACCGAAGAAGCCAGGACCGGGAGCCCTGGCTGCACGCGTAGAACCGATCACGGTGCACAATAATAGGTGAGAGCCAGGGGGTCAGGCCCCTCCTTCTGGGAAATTTTCCCTGCCGATCGTGGGCCCGTGCGCCAGCCGACCGGGAGCTAAAATTGCATACGGTCGAGGATTCCTTCCAGACCGAAGGCGCCAGGACTGGGAGCCCCGGCTGCACGCGTAGAGCTGATCGAGGCGCACAAATAGCAGGCGAGAGCCGGAGGGTCAGGCCCCTCCTTCTGGGCAAAAAGGGCCGTCGATCGCTGGCCGACGTGCTTGCCAGTCGGGGACTAAAATCGCATATGGTCGAGGATTCCTTCCAGACCGAAGGTGCCAGGACCGGGAGCCCAGGCTGCGGCGCGTAGAGCCGATCGCGGCGAACAAGGGGCAGGCGAGAGCCGGAGGGTCAGGCCCCTACTTCTGGGCAAAAAGGGCCGTCGTTCGTGGGCCGGTGCGCTGGCCGGCCGGGAGCTAATATTGCATACGGTCGAGGATTCCTTCCACACCGAAGGCGCCAGGACCG
>NW_020911079.1:0-305 GCF_003984885.1 Neopelma chrysocephalum | reverse complement strand
CGCACAAATAGGAGGCGAGAGCCGGAGGGTCAGGCCCCTCCTTCTGGTCAAAAAGGGCCGTCGTTGGCTGGCCGGCGCGCCCGCCAGTCGGGGGCTAAAATTGCATTCGGTCGAGGATTCCTTCCAGACCGAAGGCGCCAGGACCGGGAGCCCCAACTGCGCGCGTATAGCCGATTGCGGTGCACAAATAGCAGGCGAGAACCGGAGGGTCAGGCCCCTCCTTCTGGACAAAAAGGGCCGTCGTTCGTGTTCTGGCGCGCTGGCCGGCCGAGAGCTAAAATTGCATACGGTCGAGGATTCCTTCC
>NW_020911078.1:430-850 GCF_003984885.1 Neopelma chrysocephalum | reverse complement strand
GCGCGCCTGCCAGTCGGGGGCTAAAATTGAATACGGTTGAGGATTCCATCCAGACCGAAGGCGCCAGGACCGGGAGCCCCAACTGCTCGCGCACAGCCGATCGCGGAGCACAAGGGGGAGGTGAGAGCCGGAGGGTCAGGCCCCTCCTCCTGGGCAAAAAGGGCCGTCGTTCGTGTGCCAGTGCGCTGGCCAGATGAGGGTTAAAATTTCATACGGTCGAGGATTCCTTCCAGACCGAAGGCGGCAGGACTGGGAACCCAGGCTGTTCGCGTAGAGCCCATCGCGGGACACAAATAGCTGGCGAGAGCCGGAGGGTCAGGCCCCTCCTTCAGGGCAAAAAGGGCCGTCGTTCGCTGACCGGCGCGCCTGCCAGTCGGGGGCTAAAATAGCATACGGTCGAGGATTCCTTCCCGAACGAAG
>NW_020911078.1:0-420 GCF_003984885.1 Neopelma chrysocephalum | reverse complement strand
GCGCGCCTGCCAGTCGGGGGCTAAAATTGAATACGGTTGAGGATTCCATCCAGACCGAAGGCGCCAGGACCGGGAGCCCCAACTGCTCGCGCACAGCCGATCGCGGAGCACAAGGGGGAGGTGAGAGCCGGAGGGTCAGGCCCCTCCTCCTGGGCAAAAAGGGCCGTCGTTCGTGTGCCAGTGCGCTGGCCAGATGAGGGTTAAAATTTCATACGGTCGAGGATTCCTTCCAGACCGAAGGCGGCAGGACTGGGAACCCAGGCTGTTCGCGTAGAGCCCATCGCGGGACACAAATAGCTGGCGAGAGCCGGAGGGTCAGGCCCCTCCTTCAGGGCAAAAAGGGCCGTCGTTCGCTGACCGGCGCGCCTGCCAGTCGGGGGCTAAAATAGCATACGGTCGAGGATTCCTTCCCGAACGAAG
>NW_020911077.1:1042-1351 GCF_003984885.1 Neopelma chrysocephalum | reverse complement strand
TGAAAGCAAAAAAAATAAAAATAAAAATAAAAAAATAAAAGTAAAAATAAAAATGAAAATGAAAATGAAAATAAAATAAAATAAAAATGAAAGCAAAAAAAATGAAAATAAAAAAATAAAAGTAAAAATAAAAATAAACATGAAAATGAAAATGAAAATAAAATAAAATAAAAAGGAAAGCAAAAAAATAAAAATAAAAATGAAAATAAAAATGAAAATGAAAATAAAAATAAAAATGAAAATAAAAATAGAAATGAAAATGAAAAAATATGAAAATGAAAATAAAAATGAAAATAAAATAAAAATAGA
>NW_020911076.1:716-1252 GCF_003984885.1 Neopelma chrysocephalum | reverse complement strand
CAGGCTCCTCCTTCAGGGCAAAAAGGGCCGTCGTTCGTGGGCCTGTGTGCCAGCCGACCACGGGCTAAAATTGCATACGGTCGAGGATTCCTTCCAGACCGAAGGCGCCAGGACGGGGAGCACCGGCTGGGCGCGTAGAGCCGATCGCGGCGCACAAATAGCAGGTGAGACCCGGAGGGTCAGGCCTCCCCTTCTGGGCAAAACGGGCCGTCGTTCGTGGGCCCGTGTGCCGGCCGACCGGGGACTAAAATTGCATACGGTGGAGGATTCCTTCCAGACCGAAGGCGCCAGGACCGGGAGCCCCGGCTGCGCGCGTAGAGCCGATCGCGGCGCACAAATAGGAGGCAAGAACCGGAGGGTCAGGTCCCTCCTTCTGGGCAGAAAGGTCCGTCGTTCAAGTCCCGGTGCGCCCGCCGACCGAGGGCTAAAATTGCATACGGTCGAGGATTCCTTCTAGACCGAAGGTGCCAGGACCGGGAGCCTCGGCTGCGCGCGTAGAGCCGATCGCAGCGCACAAATAGCAGGCGAGAGCCAGA
>NW_020911076.1:0-616 GCF_003984885.1 Neopelma chrysocephalum | reverse complement strand
AATTGCATACGGTCGAGGATTCCTTCCAGACCGGAGGCGCCAGGACCGGGAGCCCCGGCTGCACGCGTAGAGCCGATCGCGGCGCACAAATAGCAAGCGAGAGCCGGAGGGTCAGGCCCCTCCTTCTAGGCAAAAAGGGCCGTCGTTCGCGTGACAGTGCGCCGCCTGGCCGGGGAATAAAATTGCATACGGTCGGGGATTCCTTCCAGACCGCAGGCGCCAGGACCAAGAGCCCCAGCTGACGCGCGTAGAGCCAATCGCGGCGCACAAATAGCAGGCGAGAGCCGGAGGGTCAGGCCTCTCCTTCTGGGCAAAAAGGGCCGTCGTTCGCTAGGCCGGCGCGCCCGCCAGTCGGGGGCTAAAATTGCATACGGTCGAGGATTCCTTCCAGACCGAAGGCGCCAGGACCGAGAGCCCAGGCTGCACGCGTAGAGCCGATCGCCGCGCACAAGTTGCAGGCGAGAGCCGGAGGGTCAGGTCCCTCCTTCTGGGCAAAAAGCGCCGTCGTTTGTGTGCCGGCGCGCTGGCCGGCCGGGGGCTAAAATTGAATACGGTTGAGGATTCCTTTTAGACCGAAGGCGCCAGGACCAGGAGTCCCGGCTGCGCGCGTAGAGCC
>NW_020911075.1:227-579 GCF_003984885.1 Neopelma chrysocephalum | reverse complement strand
ATGGACATCATGGCAGGTGACGGATGTGATGTCACATAGGAGGACGTGATGTCACCTCTTAGACATGATGTCATAACGTTGATGTGATGTCACAGAGGAGAACGTGATGTCACCACGTGGACATCATGGCATAAGACGGATGTGATGTCACACAGGAAAACGAGATCTCAACGGATGGACATCATGGCAGGTAACGGATGTGATGTCACAGAGGAGAACGTGATGTCACGGTTTGGACATCATGGCATATGGTTGATGTGACGTCACAGAGGAGAACGTGATGTCACCGCTTAGACATGATGTCCAAACCGTGACATCACGTTCTCCTCTGTGACATCACATCCGTTACCTG
>NW_020911075.1:0-127 GCF_003984885.1 Neopelma chrysocephalum | reverse complement strand
TGTGACATCACATCCGTCACCTGCCATGATGTCCATCCGTTGACATCTCGTTTTCCTCTGTGACATCACATCCGTCATATGACATGATGTCATAACGTTGATGTGATGTCACAGAGGAGAACGTGTT
>NW_020911074.1:615-1162 GCF_003984885.1 Neopelma chrysocephalum | reverse complement strand
CTCCGGCTCTCGCCTGCTATTTGTGCGCCGCGATCGGCTATACACGCACAGCCGGGGCTCCCGGTCCTTGCGCCTTCGGTCTGGAAGGAATCCTTGACCGTATGCAATTTTAGCCCCCGGCCGGCCGGCGCACCGGCACACGAACGACGGCCGTTTCTGCCAAGAAGGAGGGGCCTGACCCTCCGGCTATCACATGCTATTTCTGCGTCACCATCGGCTCTACTCGCGTAGCCAGGGCTCCCGGTCCTGGCGCCTTCGGTCTGGAAGGAAACCTCGACCGTATGCAATTTTAGCCCCCCGCCGGCCGGTGCACCGGCCCAAGAACGACGGTCAATTTTGCCCAGAAGGAGGGACCTGACCCTCCGGCTCTCGCCTGCTATTTGTGCGCCGTGATCGGTTCTAGGCGCGCAGCCGGGGTCCCGATCCTGGCCCCTTCAGTCTGGAAGGAATCCTCGACCGTATGCAATTTTAACTTTCGTCCAGCCAGCGCACCGGCACATAACGACGGCCCTTTTTGGCCAGCAGGAGGGGCCTGACCCTCCGGCTC
>NW_020911074.1:0-515 GCF_003984885.1 Neopelma chrysocephalum | reverse complement strand
GCTCTCGACTGCTATTTGTGCGCCGCGATCGGCACTACGCGCGCAGCCGGGGTTCCCGGTCCTGGCGCCTTCGGTCTGGAAGGAATCCTCGACCGTATGCAATTTTTGCCCCCGTCCAGCCAGCGCACTAGGCTCGTGAAGGACGGCCCTTTTTGCCCAGAAGGAGGGACCTGACCCTCCGGCTCTCGACTGCTATTTGTGCGTTGCCATCGGCTCTACGCGTGCAGCTGGGGCTCCCGGTCCTGGCACCTTCAGTCTGGAAGGAATCCTCGACTGTATGCAATTTAGCCCCCGAATGTTTGGCGCGCCGGCCCACGAACGATGGCCCTTTTTGCGCAGAAGGAGGGGCCTGACCCTTCGGCTCTCGCCTGCCCCTTGTGCGCCGCGATCGGCTCTACGCGCGCAGCCAGGGCTCCCGGTCCTGGCGCCTTGAGTCTCGAAGGAATCCTCGACCGTATGCAATTTTAACCCCCGGCTGGCCAGCGCACCGGCACACGAACGACGGCCCTTTTTGC
>NW_020911073.1:637-1020 GCF_003984885.1 Neopelma chrysocephalum | reverse complement strand
AAATTGCATACGGTTGAGGATTCCTTCCAGACCGAAGGCGCCAGGACTGGGAGCGCCGGCTGCGCGCGTAGAGCCCATCGCGGCGCACAAGGGGCAGGCAAGAGCCGTAGGGTCAGGCTCCTACTTCTGGGCAAAAAGGGCCGTCGTTCGTTAGGGGTGTGCCGGCCGGCCAGGGGCAAAATTGCATACGGTCGAGGATTCCTTCCAGACCGAAGGCGTCAGGACCGGGAGCCCCGGCTGCACGCGTAGAGCCGATCGCGGCGCACAAATAGCAGGCGAGAGCCAGAGGCTGAAGCCTCTCCTTCTGGAAAAAAAGGGCCGTCGTTCGTGGGTCTATGCGCCGGCCGAACAGGGGCTAAAATTGCATACGGTCGAGGATTCCT
>NW_020911073.1:0-537 GCF_003984885.1 Neopelma chrysocephalum | reverse complement strand
CGGAGGGTCAGGCCCCTCCTTCTGGGCAAAAAGGGCTTTCGTTCATGGGTCGGTACGCCGGCCAGCCGGGGGCTAAAATTGCATACGGTCGAGGATTCCTTCCAGACCGAAGGCGCCAGGACCGGGAGCGCCGGCTGCGCACGTAGAGCCCATCACGGCGCACAAGGGGCAGGCGAGAGCTGGAGGGTCAGATCCCTTCTTCTGGGCAAAAAGGGCCGTCGTTTGCTGGCCAGCGCGCCTGCCAGTCGGCAGCTGAAATTGCATACAGTCGAGGATTCCTTCCAGACCGAAGGCGCCAGGACCGGGAGCCCTGGCTGAGCGCGTAGAGCCGATCGCGTTGCACCAGGGGCAGGGGAGAGCCGGAGGGTCAGGCCCCTCCTTCTGGGCAAAAAGGGCCATCGTTCGTGGGCCCGTGCGCCGGCCGACCAGGGGCTAAAATTGCATACGGTCGAAAATTCCTTCCAGACCGAAGGCGCCAGGACCGGGAGCCCCGGCTGCGCACATAGAGCCGATCGCGGCGCACAAATAGCAGGCGAG
>NW_020911072.1:532-1533 GCF_003984885.1 Neopelma chrysocephalum | reverse complement strand
TATTTGTGCGCCGCGATCGGCTCTACACGCGCAGCTGGGGCTCCCGGTCCTGGCGCCTTCGGTCTGGAAGGAATCCTCGACCGTATGCAATTTCACCCCCGGTCGGCCGGCGCACGGGCCCACGAACGACGGCCCTTTTTCCCCAGAAGGAGAGGCCTGACCCTCCGGCTCTCGCCTGCTATTTGTGCCCTGAGATCGGCTCTACGCGCGCAGCCGGGGCTCCCGGTCCTGACGCCTTCAATCTGGAACGAAACCTCGACCGTATGCAATTTTATCCCCCAGTCGGCAGATGCACTGGCACACGAATGAAGGCCCTTTGTGCCCAGAAGGAGAGGCCTGACCCTCCAGCTCTCACCTGCTATTTGTGTGCCGCGATCGGCTCTACGCGCGCAGCTGGGGCTCCCGGCCCTGACGCCTTCGGTCTGGATCGAAACCTCGACCGTATGCAATTTTAGCCCCCGACTGGCAGGCGCGCCGGCCTAGCGAATGACGGCCCTTTTTGCCCAGAAGGAGGGGCCTGACCCTCCGACTCTCGCATGCTCTTTCTGCGCCGCGAACGGCTCTACGCGCACAGCCAGGGCTCCCGGTCCTGGCGCCTCCGGTCCGGAAGGAATCCTCGACTGTATGCAATTTTAGCCCGCGGTCGGCTGACGCACGGGCCCACGAACGACGGCCCATTTTGCCCAGAAGGAGGGGCCTGACCCTCCGGCTCTCGCCTGCCCCTTGTGCGCCGCGATCGGCTCTTTGCGCGGAGCTGGCGCTCCTGGTCCTGGCGTCTTCAATCTGGAAGGAATCCTCGACCGTATGCAATTTTAGCCCCCGGTCGGCCGGCGCACCGGCACACAAACGACGGCCCTTTTTGCTCAGACGGAGGGGCTTGACCCTCCGGCTCTCGCCTGCTATTTGTGCGCCGCGATCGGCTCTACGCACGCAGCCAGGGCTCCCGGTCCTGGCGCCTTCGGTCTGGAAGGAATCCTCGACCGTATGCAATTTAGGCCCCC
>NW_020911072.1:0-432 GCF_003984885.1 Neopelma chrysocephalum | reverse complement strand
GTCCTGGCGCCTTCGGTCTGGAAGGAATCCTCTACCGTATGCAATTTAGGCCCCCAGTCGGCCGGCGTACCGGCACTGGAACGACGGACCTTTCAGCCCAGAAGGAGGGACCTGACCCTCCGGTTCTCGCCTCCGATTTGTGCGCCGCGATCGGCTCTACGCGCGCAGCTGGGGCTCCCAGTCCTGGCGCCTTCGGTCTGGTAGGAATCCTCCACCGTATGCAATTTTAGCCCACGGCCGGCCGGCGTACCGGCCCACGAACGAAGGCCCTTTTTGCCCAGAAGGAGGGGCCTGACCCTCCGGCTCTCGCCTGCTATTTGTGCGCCGCGATCGGCTCTACGCGCGCAGCCGGGGCTTCCGGTCCTGGCGCCTTCGGTCTGGAAGGAATCCTCGACCGTATGCAATTTTAGCCCCCGACTGGCAGGCGCGCAT
>NW_020911071.1:572-868 GCF_003984885.1 Neopelma chrysocephalum | reverse complement strand
CGGGGCACAAACAGCAGGCGAGAGCCGGAGGGTCAGGCCACTCCTTCTGGGCAAAAAGGGCCATCTTTCGCTGGCCGGCGCGCCTGCCAGTCGGGGGCTAAAATTGCATACGGTCGAGGATTCCTTCCACACCGAAGGCGCCAGGACTGGGAGGCCCGGCTGTGAAGGTAGAGCCGATCACGGCGCACAAGGGGCTGGCAAGAGCCGGAGGGTCAGGTCCCTCTTTCTGGGCAAAAACGGCCGTCGTTCGTGGGCCAGTGCGCCGGCCGGCCGGGGGAAAAAATTTCATACGGTCG
>NW_020911071.1:0-472 GCF_003984885.1 Neopelma chrysocephalum | reverse complement strand
GCACAAGGGGCTGGCAAGAGCCGGAGGGTCAGGTCCCTCTTTCTGGGAAAAAACGGCCGTCGTACGTGTGCCGGTGCGCCGGCCGGCCGGGGGCTAAAATTGCATACGGTGGAGGACTCCTTCCAGACACAAGGCGCCAGGACCGGGAGCCCCGGCTGTTCAGGTCAAGCCGATCACGGCGCACAAAAGGCAGATGAGAGCCGGAGGGTCAGGTCCCTCCTTCTGGGCAAAAAGGGCCGTCGTTCGTGGGCCAGAGCACCGGCCGGCCGGGGGAAAAAATTTCATACGGTCGAGGATTCCTTCCAGACCGAAGGCGCGGGGACCGGGAGCCCCGGCTGCGCGCGCAGAGCTCATCGAGGCGCACAAATAGCAGGCGAGAGCCGGAGGGTCAGGCCCCTCCTTCTGGCAAAAAGGGCCGTCGTTCCTGTGCCGGTGCGCTGGCCAGAAGAGGGCTAAAATTCCATATAGTAGA
>NW_020911070.1:465-1153 GCF_003984885.1 Neopelma chrysocephalum | reverse complement strand
CGTTGTTCGTAGGCCTGTGCGCCGGCCCACCGGGGGCTAAAATTGGATACGGTCGAGGATTCCTTCCAGACCGAAGGCGCCAGGACGGGGATCCCCAGCTGCACGCGTAGAGCCGGTCGCGGCGCACAAATAGCAGGCGAGAGCCGGAGGGTCAGGCCACGCCTTCTGGGCAAAAATGGCCGTCGTTCGTGGGCCGGCGCGCTGGCCAGTGGGGGGCTAAAATTGCATACGGTCGAGGATTCCTTCCAGACCGAAGGCGCCGGGACCGGGAGCCCCAGCTGCGCACGTAGAGCCAATCGCGGCGCACAAATCGCAGGCGAGAGCCGGAGGGTCAAGCCCCTCCTTGTGGGCAAAAAGGGCCGTCATTGGCTGGCCGACGGGCCTCCAGTGAGGGACTAAAGTTCCATATGGTCAAGGATTCCTTCCAGACCGAAGGCACCAGGACCTGGAGCCCCGGCTGCGAGCGTAGAGCCAATCGCGGGGCAAAAATAGCAGGCGAGAGCCGGAGGGTCAGGCGCCTCATTCTGGGCAAAAAGGGCCGTTGTTCGTGGGCCGGTGCGCCGGCCGACCGGGGGTTAAAATTGCATACGGTCGAGGATTCCTTCCAGACCAAAGGCGCCAGGACCGGGAGCCCCGGCTGCGCGCGTAGAGCCGATCGCGGCGCACAAATAGCAGGCAAGAGCCGGAG
>NW_020911070.1:0-365 GCF_003984885.1 Neopelma chrysocephalum | reverse complement strand
GCGCGTAGAGCCGATCGCGGCGCACAAATAGCAGGCAAGAGCCGGAGGGTCAGGACCCCTTCTGTGCAAAAAGGGCCGTCATTCGCTGGCCGGCACTCCTGCCAGTGCGGGGCTAAAATTGCATACGATCGAGGATTCCTTCCAGACCGTAGGCACCAGGACCGGGAGCCCCGGCTCTGCGCGTAGAGCCAATCGCGGCGCACAAATAGCAGGCGAGAGCCGGAGGGTCAGGCCCCTCCTTCTGGGCAAAAAGGGCCGTCATTCTTGTGCCGGTGCGCCTCCCTACCTGGGGCTAAAATTGCATACGGTCGAGGATTCCTTCCAGACCGAAGGCGCCAGGACCGGGAGCCCCGGCTGCGCACGTC
>NW_020911069.1:337-695 GCF_003984885.1 Neopelma chrysocephalum | reverse complement strand
CGTCTGCGCGCGTAGAGCCGAGCAACGCGCACAAAAAGCAGGCGAGAGCCGGAGGGTCAGGCCCCTCCTTCTGGGCAAAAAGGGCCGTCGTTCGCGGGCAGGTGCACCAGTTGTCTGGGGGGCTATAATTGCATACGGTCGAGGATTCCGTCCAGACAGGAGGCACCTGGGCCGAGAGCCCCGTCTGCGCGCGTAAAGCCGAGCGAGGCGCACAAAGGGCAGGCGAGAGTAAAAGTTTCAGGTCCCTCCTTCTGGGCAAAAAGGGCTGTCGTTGGCGGGCAGGCGCCTTGGGCGGCCCGGGGCCGGCCGAGGTCCAAAATCGGATACGTTCAAGGATTCCTCCCAGGTAGGAGGCGCC
>NW_020911069.1:0-237 GCF_003984885.1 Neopelma chrysocephalum | reverse complement strand
CAGGCGATAGGCGGAGAGTCAAGCCCCTGCTTCTAGGCAAAAAGGGCCGTCATTCGTGGGTCGGCGCACCGGCTGGTCGGGGGCTAAAATTGCATACGATCGAGGATTCCTTCCAGACCGGAGTCGCCGGGGCCAGGAGCTCCGGCTGCATGCTTAGAGCCAAGCGAGGCGCACAAAGGGCAGTCTAAAACCGGAGGGTCAGGCCCCTGACTCGATGAAAAACGGGCCGTCGTTTGC
>NW_020911068.1:378-1098 GCF_003984885.1 Neopelma chrysocephalum | reverse complement strand
CCCCCCCCCAGAGGGACTTGTAGGGGGCCCTGGGAGGATTCTGGGGGGCTCCTGGAGGGATTTTGGGGGGGTTGTTGGGATTTTGGGGGGGTTTTGTGAGGATTTTGGGGGTCCCATTCCCGCTCCTCCTCCCCCCCTCCGCATCGCGCTGGCCACGCCCCCGATGAACCAGCCAATGGGAGAGACGGCCACCGCGTGGCCCCGCCACTCGCCAGAGGGTTCCACCAATCAGGGGCCGTGTCAGCCTCTTCCGCCCTGCCGTGAGTGACAGTTCCTCTGACCAATAGAAACCCCTTTTCCCTGCACAAGCCCCGCCTTGGGGGCGCGGCTTTGTCTTTGCCACGGCCTTTCTCCGGTATAAACACAGGTTTGCAGTTCCTCCAATAGGAGCGCGCGGATGCGCTGATTGACAGCCACTTTAGTCCCGCCTATTATGCCGTTCACCAATGAGCGGGCGACTTTCGCTGAGTGACGTCCGGCGGGCCCAATGGGCGCACGGCGTGCGCGGGCGGGGTGGCAGCCTGAGGGAGCCTCCGGCATGTCGGCCGGGTGGGCACCGAGCGAGGGGGGAGGCTGCGGCAGCGGCGGCCCCCGCCAGTCGCGGCCTCTGTCGCGGCATCGGATCGCGATCGCAGCGCGATCCCAGCGCGATCGCAGCCCCCCAAGGGCCGCTTCAGGACCCCGCGGTGAGTCCCCGGGGGGAGGCAGGGGAAGGGGAGG
>NW_020911068.1:0-278 GCF_003984885.1 Neopelma chrysocephalum | reverse complement strand
AGGAGCCTGTAGGGGTTTCTTGGGATTCCGTTGGGGTCTGGGAGGGAATAGAGGGGAATATGGGGCTTTTCTGGGGTCTGGAGGGGCCTGAAGGGCTTTATGGCGATCTGTAGGGATCCATAGGGCTCTGTAGGGGTTTATAGGGGTTCCATGGGGGGTCTGGAGTGGTTTCTAGGGGGATGTGGGCCTTTATTGGGGTCCGTATGGGCTCTCTAGGGGTTCTGTGGAGGTTCTCTAGGGGTCTGGAGGGATCTGCAGGAGCTCTGGAGGGGTTTCTG
>NW_020911067.1:408-716 GCF_003984885.1 Neopelma chrysocephalum | reverse complement strand
GAATTGGGGATATCAGGGGGGAATTATGCCCAGGGGGAGGCCCAGGGGACATGGAAGACACCAGGGGGGTCTTGGGGTGTCAAGAGGGGGAACTGGGGACACCAGGAGGGTCTCAGGACCCACCTGCTCGTGGTGCTGCCCCTCCTCTACCTCCCCAGGTCCCATTAGCCCCCCCCAAATGTCCCCCAACTCCCCTTCTCTGATGTCCCCAATGTTCCACCTCACACCAGGAGCCCCCCCCAAACCCTCTGACCCCAAAACCCCCCAACTGTCCCCAACGTGTCCCCAGATGCCCTTGGCCTTTCTGT
>NW_020911067.1:0-308 GCF_003984885.1 Neopelma chrysocephalum | reverse complement strand
CACACCAGGAGCCCCCCCCAAACCCTCTGACACCAAAAACGCCCCCCCCCCCCCCACTCACAGAAAGGCCAAGGGCATCTGGGGACACACTGGGGACAGTTGGGGGGTTTTGGGGGGCATTGGGTGATTACTGGGGGATACTGGGACACACTGGGGGGGAACCAGGGGGCACTGGGAGGGACTGGGGGGTTACTGAGGGATGCTGAGAGGGCACGGGGTGGGCCTGGGGAGTTACTGGGGGATTACCAGGTCACACGAGGGGACACTGGGAGGTTACTGGGCCATACTGGGGGTTACTGGGTGCTCAC
>NW_020911066.1:755-1128 GCF_003984885.1 Neopelma chrysocephalum | reverse complement strand
AGGCGCCAGGACCGGGAGCCCTGGCTGCGCGCGTAGATCCGATCGCGATGCACAAGGGGCAGGAGGGAGCCGGAGGGTCAGGTCCCTTGTTCTGGGCTAAAAGGGCCGTCGTTCGCCTGCCAGCGCGCCTGGCGGTCCGGGTCCGGCCGAGGGCCAAAATCGGATACGGTCGAGGATTCTTTCAAGACCGCATGCGCCGGAGTCGGGAGTCCCGGCTGCACTCGTAGAGCGGAGCGCGGCGCACAAAGGGCAGGAGGGAGCCGTTGGGCCAGGCCCGTCCTGAGCAAAAAGGGCCTTCGTTCGTGTGCCGGTGCGCAGGCTGGTCGGGGGGCTAATATTGCATACGGTTGACGATTCCTTCCACACTTAGTGC
>NW_020911066.1:0-655 GCF_003984885.1 Neopelma chrysocephalum | reverse complement strand
AGGAGCCGGAGGGTCAGGCCCCTCCTTCTGGGCAAAAAGGGCCGTCGTTCGCTGGCCGTTGCTCCGGCTGGCAGGGGGCTAAAATTGCATACGGTCGAGGATTCCTTCCAGACCGAAGGCGCCAGGACCGGGAGCCCCGGCTGCGCGCGTAGAGCCAATCGTGGCGGACAAGGGCCAGAGGGGAGCCGGAGGGTCAGGCCCCTCCTTCTGGGCAAAAAGGGCCGTGGTTCGTGTGCCGGTGCGCCGGCCGTCCGGGGGCTAAAATTGCATACGGTCAAGGATTCCTTCTAGACTGAAGGCGCTAGGACCGGGAACGACGGCTGCGCATGTAGAGCCGATCGTGGCCCACAAATAGCAGGCGAGAGCCGGAGGGTCAGGCCCCTCCTTCTGGGCAAAAAGGGCTGTCGTTTGCTGGCCGGCGCGCCTGCCAGTCCGGTGCTAAAATTGCATACGGTCGAGGATTCCTTCCCGAACAAAGACGCCAGGGCCAGGAGCCCCGGTTGCGCGCATAGAGTCGATCGCGGCGCACAAGGGGCAGGCGAGAGCCGGAGGGTCAGGCCCCTCCTTCTGGGCAAATAGGGCCGTTGTTTGTGGGCCGGTCCTCCGGCCGGCCGGGGGATAAAATTGCATACGGTCGAGGATTCCTTCCAGACCG
>NW_020911065.1:0-378 GCF_003984885.1 Neopelma chrysocephalum | reverse complement strand
AAATCGGATACGGTCGAGGATTCCTCCCTGACCGGAAGCGCAGGGGCTGCGAGCCCCAGCTGGGCGCGTAGAGCCGAGCGAAGCGCACAAAAGGCAGGTGATTGCCGGAGGGTCAGACCCCAACTTCTGGGCAAAAAAGCCGTCGTTTGCGGGCAGACGTCTTGGGCGGGCTTGGGCTACCCGAGGTCCAAAATCGGATACGGTCGAGGATTCCTACCAGACCGGAGGCGAGGGGGCCAGGAGCCCCATCTGCGCGCGTAGAACCGAGCGAGGCGCACAAAGGGCAGGCGAGAGCTGGAGGGTCAGGACCCTCCTTCTGGGCAAAACGGGCCATAATTCGCGGGCAGGCGTCCTGGCCTCCCTGGGCTGCCTGAGGTC
>NW_020911064.1:644-1118 GCF_003984885.1 Neopelma chrysocephalum | reverse complement strand
GGTCTGGAAGGAATCCTCGACCGTATGCAATTTTAGCTCCCGGTCGGCTGGCGCACATGCCCACGAACGGCAGGCAAATTTGCCCAGAAGGAGGGGCCTGACCCCTGGCTCTCACCTATTATTGTGCACCGCGATCGGCTCTACGCGCGCAGCCGGGGCTCCCGGTCCTGGCGCCTTCGGTCTGGAAGGAATCCTCGACCGTATGGAATTTTAGCTCCCGGTCGGCTGGCGCACGGGCCCACGAACGGCAGGCAAATTTGCCCAGAAGGAGGGGCCTGACCCTCCGGCTCTGGTCTGCCCCTTGTGCGCCGCGATCGGCTCTACGCGTGCAGCCGCGGCTCGTGGTCCTGGCGCCATCGGTCTGGAAGGAATCCTCGACCAAATGCAATTTTAGCCCCCGACTGGCAGGCGCGCCGGCCAGCCAACAATGGTCCTTTTTGCCCAGAAGGAGGGGCCTGACCCTCCGGCTCTCGC
>NW_020911064.1:0-544 GCF_003984885.1 Neopelma chrysocephalum | reverse complement strand
TTTGTGTGCCCCGATCGGTTCCACGCGCGCAGCCGGGACTCCCGGTCCAGGCGCCTTCGTTCGGGAAGGAATCCTCGACCGTATGCAATTTTAGCCCCCGACTGGCGGGCGCGCCGGCCAGCCAACGACGGCCCTTCTTGCCCAGAAGGAGGGGCCTGACCCTCCGGCCCTCGCCTTCTATTTGTGCGCTGCAATATGCATCACGCGCGCAGCCGGGGCTCCCGGTCCTGGCGCCTTCGGTCTGGATGGAATCCTCGACCGTATGCAATTTTAGCCGCCGGTCGGACGGCGCACCGGCCCACGAACGACGGCCCTTTTTGCCCAGAAGGAGGGGCTTGACCCTCCGGCTCTCGCTTTGTATTTGTGCACCGCGATCCTCTCTACGCGCGCAGCCGGGGCTCCCGGCCCTGGCGCCTTTGGTCTGGAAGGAATCCTCGACCGTATGCAATTTTAGCCCCGGTCTGCCGGCGGACCGGCCCACGAAAGACGGCCCTTTCTGCCCAGAATGAGGGGCCTGACCCTCCGGCTCTCGCCTGCTATTTGT
>NW_020911063.1:883-1217 GCF_003984885.1 Neopelma chrysocephalum | reverse complement strand
TCCTCGACCGTATGCAATTTTAGCCCCCGGCCGGCAAGCGCGCCGGCACACGAACGACGGCCCTTTTTGCTCAGAAGGATGGGCCTGACCCTCTGGCTCTCGCCTGCTATTTGTGTGCTGTGATCGGCTCTACGCGCGCAGCTGGGACTCCCGGGCCTGGCGCCTTCGGTCTGGAAGGAATCCTCGACTGTATGCAATTTTAGCCTCCGGGCGGCAGGCGCGCCGGCCAGTCAACGACGGCCCTTTTTGCCAAACGGAGAAGCCTGACCCTCCGGCTTTCGCCTGCTATTTGTGCGCCGCGATCGGCTCTACGCGCGCAGCCGGGGCTCCCGTC
>NW_020911063.1:0-783 GCF_003984885.1 Neopelma chrysocephalum | reverse complement strand
CTTCGGTCTGGAAGGAATCCTCGACTGTATGCAATTTTAGCCTCCGGGCGGCAGGCGCGCCGGCCAGTCAACGACGGCCCTTTTTGCCAAACGGAGAAGCCTGACCCTCCGGCTTTCGCCTGCTATTTGTGCGCCGCGATCGGCTCTACGCGCGCAGCCGGGGCTCCCGGTCCTGACGCCTTCGGTCTGGAAGGAAACCTCGACCGTATGCTATTTTAGCCCCCTGACGGCCGGCGCACCTGCCCACGAACGACGGCCCTTTTTGTCCCAGCAGGAGGGGCCTGAGCCTCCGACTCTCGCCTGCTATTTGTGCGCCGTGATCGGCAATACGCGCGCAGCCGGGGCTCCCGGTCCTGACGCCTTCGGTCTGGAAAGAATCCTCGACCGTAAGCAATTTTAGCCCCCGGCGTGCCGGCGTACCGGCCCAAGAACGACGGCCCTTTTTGCCCAGCAGGAGGGGCCTGACCCTCCGGCTCTCGCCTCCTATTTGTGCGCCACGATCGGCTCTACGCGGGCAGCTGAGGCTCCCGGTCCTGGCGCTTTCGGTCTGGAAGGAATCCTCGATCGTATGTAATTTTAGCCCAAGGCCGGCCGGCGTACCAGCCAGGGAACGACGTCCCTTTTTGCCGAGAAGGAGGGGCCTGACCCTCCGGTTCTCGCCTGCTATTTGTGTGCCTGATCGGCTCTACGCGCGCAGTCCGGGCTCCCGGTCTTGGCGCCTTCGGTCTGGAAGGAGTCCTCGACCGTATGCAACTTTAGCGCCCAGTCGGCCGACGCACGGGC
>NW_020911062.1:541-1078 GCF_003984885.1 Neopelma chrysocephalum | reverse complement strand
CGGGCCGCCCCAGGCGCCTGCCCGCCAACGACAGCCCTTTTTGCCCAGAAGGAGGGACCTGACACTTTTACTCTCGCCTGCCCTTTGTGCGCCTCGCTCGGCTTTACGCGCACAGACGGGGCTCTCTGCCCCGGCGCCCCCGGTCTGGGAGGAATGCTCAACCGTATCCAATTTTGGACCCCCGCCGGCGCGCTGGCCCGCGAACGACGGCCCTTTTTGCCCAGAAGGAGAGGCCTGACCCTGCGGCTCTCGTCTGCCCTTTGTGTGCCTCGCTCGGCTCTACGCGTGCAGATGGGGTTCCTGGCCCCGGCGCCTCTGGTGTGGGAGGAATTCTCGACCGTATCCGATTTTGGACCTCAGGCAGCCCAGGGAGGCCAGGACGCCTGCCCGAAAATTACGGCCCGTTTTTCATCGAATCAGGGGCCTGACCCTCCGGCTTTAGACTGCCCTTTGTGTGCCTCGCTCGGCTCTACGCGCGAAGACGGGGCTCCTGGCCCCGGCGCCTCCGGTCTGGGAGGAATCCTCGACCGTATCTGA
>NW_020911062.1:0-441 GCF_003984885.1 Neopelma chrysocephalum | reverse complement strand
TTTGGGCCCCGGCCAGCCCTGGGCCACCTAAGGCACCTGGCCGCAAACAACGGCTCTTTTGACCCAGAAGGAGGGGCCTGACCCTCCGGCTCTCGCCTGCCCTTTGTGCGCCTGTCTCGGCTCTACGCGTGCAGATGGGGTTCCTGGCCCCGGTGCCTCGGGTGTGGGAGGAATCCTCGACCGTATCCGATTTTGGACCTCAGGCAGCCCAGGGAGGCCAGGACGCCTGCCCGTGAATTACGGCCCGTTTTGCCCAGAAGGAGGGGCCTGACCCTCCGGCTCTCGCCTGCCCTTTGTGCGCCTCGCTCGGCTCTATACCCGCAGAAGGGGCTCCCGGCCCCGGCGCCTCCTACCTGGGAGGAATCCTTGAACGTATCCGATTTTGGACCTCGACCGGCCACGGGCCGCCCAAGGCGCCTGCCCGCCAACGACAGCCCTTTT
>NW_020911061.1:173-306 GCF_003984885.1 Neopelma chrysocephalum | reverse complement strand
GTGAGGGTGGGCAGCGGTCAGGGAAGGGTTGCAAATGGCAGGGGGGACACAGCCTTTCCAGCAGCCTGCCAAGCCCTCAGCCTTCCTGGGGCCTTTCCCCTGCCCTGACAGCAGCAGCTTCCGTGTGCTGTCC
>NW_020911061.1:0-73 GCF_003984885.1 Neopelma chrysocephalum | reverse complement strand
TGCTGTGGGAGGAGAAGCATCCAGAAGGAGGATGAGATCACTCCATGTGTGTATTTGAAGAAACAGAGTGTGA
>NW_020911060.1:360-551 GCF_003984885.1 Neopelma chrysocephalum | reverse complement strand
GTTCTCGTCTGCCCCTTGTGCACCGCGATCGGTTGTATGCGCGCAGGCGGGGCTCCCTGTCCTGGCGCCTTCGGTCTGGAAGGAATCCTCGACCATATGCAATTTTAGCTCCCGACTGGCAGGCGCGCCGCCCAGCCAATGACCTCCCTTTTTGGCCAGAAGGAGGGGCCTGACCCTCCGGCTCTCGCCTG
>NW_020911060.1:0-260 GCF_003984885.1 Neopelma chrysocephalum | reverse complement strand
GCGCACCGGCCCACGAACGACGGCCATTTTTGCCCAGCAGGAGGGGCATGACCCTCCGGCTCTCGCCTGCTATTTCTGCAATGCAATCGGCTCTATGCGCTCAGGTTGGGCTCCAGGTCCTGGCGCCTTCAGTCTGGAAGGAATCCTCGACCGTATGCAATTTTAACTCCCGACTGGCAGGCGCGCCGCCCAGCCAATGACCTTCCTTTTTGGACAGCAGGAGGGGCCTGACCCTCCGGCTCTCGCCTGCTATTTGTGCG
>NW_020911059.1:152-403 GCF_003984885.1 Neopelma chrysocephalum | reverse complement strand
TGTCTGTGCCAGCAGCTGAAAGGAGCAGCCTGGGGACAGCACACGGAAGCTGCTGCTGTCAGGGCAGGGGAAAGGCCCCAGGAAGGCTGAGGGCTTGGCAGGCTGCTGGAAAGGCTGTGTCCCACCTGCTGGAGCCTTCCTTGGAGGAAGGAAACTGCCCGAGACAGAGACACTGCCCCACACTGCAGTCTGAAAGGTGGAGAGAGGGGACGAGGAGAAAGAAATGTCCCTGCAAGGGCATTGCTGTGGGA
>NW_020911058.1:90-713 GCF_003984885.1 Neopelma chrysocephalum | reverse complement strand
ATAATCCCTCCTGGAAGGGGCTGCCCAGCCCTGGATCCCCATCCCTGGGGAGATTGAGCATCCCTGGGGAGGTTTATTTGGGATATTGGGGAAAATCCCTCCTGGGAAGGGGCTGCCCAGCCCTGGATCCCCATCCCTGGGGGATGGAGCATCCCTGGGGAGGTGGCACTTGGGGACACAGGTGGGGCCGGGGGGGCTCTGAGGGCTCCGAGGGATTTTCCAACTTCAACCATTCCGTGATTCTGGGAGGGCTGTGAGTCTTCCCATGTCCAAAGGAGCCATGAGGCTGTGGCTGCCCCATCCCCAGGAGTGTCCAAGGGCAGGTTGGAGCAGCCTGGGGCAGTGGGAAGTGTCCCTGGGGCAGTGGGAAGTGTCCCTGGGGCAGTGGGAAGTGTCCCTGCCCACGGCAGGGGGTGGCACTGGGTGGGCCGTTCCCTTCCCAAACCTTCCCAAACCTTCCCTTCCCAAACCTTCCCAAACCTTCCCAAACCTTCCCAAACCTTCCCAAACCTTCCTAAACCTTCCCAAACCTTCCCTTCCCAAACCTTCCCAAACCTTCCCAAACCTTCCCAAACCTTCCCTTCCCTTTTCCCTTCCCTTTTCCCTTCCCTTTTCCCTTCCCT
>NW_020911058.1:0-80 GCF_003984885.1 Neopelma chrysocephalum | reverse complement strand
CCTTTTCCCTTCCCTTTTCCCTTCCCTTTTCCCTTCCCTTTTCCCTTTTCCCTTTTCCCTTTTCCCTTTTCCCTTTTCCC
>NW_020911057.1:502-1361 GCF_003984885.1 Neopelma chrysocephalum | reverse complement strand
TTTTGCCCAGAAGGAGGGGCCTGACCCTCCGGCACTCGCCTGCTAATTGTGCGCCGCGATCGTTTCTACGCGCACAGCCGCGGCTCCCGGTCCTGGCGCTATCGGTCTGGAAGGAATCCTCGACCGTATGCAATTTTAGCCCCCGGCCGGCCGGCGTGCCGGCACACGTGCGACGGCCCTTTCTGCCCAGAAGGAGGGGCCTGACCCTCCGGCTCTCACCTCCTATTTGTGCGGCGCGATCGCCTCTACGCGTGTAGCCAGGGCTCCCGGACCTGGCGCCTTCGGTCTGGAAGGAAACCTCGACCGTATGCAATTTTAGCCCCCCGCCGGCCGGGGCACCGGCCCACGAAGGACGGCCCTTTTTGCCCAGAAGTAGGGGCCTGACCTACCGGCTCCTGCCTGCTATTTGTGCGCCGCGATCGGCTCTACGCGCACAGCTGGGGCTCCCGGTCCTGGCGCCTTCGGTCGGGAAGGAATCCTCGACAGTATGCAATTTTAACCCCTGGTCGGCCGCCGCACCGGCCCACGAACGACGGCCCTTTTTGCCCAGAAGGAGGGACCTGACCCTCCGGCTCTCGCCTGCTCTTTGTGCGCCGCAATCGGCTCTATGCGCGCAGCCGGGGCTCCCAGTCCGGGCGCCTTCGGTCTGGAAGGAATCCTCGACCGTATCCAATTTTAGCCACCGGCCGGGCGACGCAACTGCACACGAACGACGGCCCTTTTTGCCCAGAAGGAGGGGCCTGACCCTCCGGCTCTCACCTGCCCCTTGTGCGCCGCGATCGGCTCTGCGCACGCAGCCGGGGCTCCCGGTCCTGGCGCCTTTGGTCTGGAAGGAATCCTCGAGCGTATGCAATTTTAG
>NW_020911057.1:0-402 GCF_003984885.1 Neopelma chrysocephalum | reverse complement strand
GGTCTGGAAGGAATCCTCGACCGTATCCAATTTTAGCCACCGGCCGGGCGACGCAACTGCACACGAACGACGGCCCTTTTTGCCCAGAAGGAGGGGCCTGACCCTCCGGCTCTCACCTGCCCCTTGTGCGCCGCGATCGGCTCTGCGCACGCAGCCGGGGCTCCCGGTCCTGGCGCCTTTGGTCTGGAAGGAATCCTCGACCGTATGCAATTTTAGACTCCGGCCGGCCGGCGCAAGGGCCAACGAACGAAGGCCCTTTTTGCCCAGAAAGAGGGGCCTGACCCTCCGGCGCTCGCCTGCCATTTTTGCGTTGCGATCGGCTCTACGCGCGCAGCCGGGGCTCCCGGTCCTGGCGCCTTCGGTCTGGAAGGAATCCTCGACCGTGTGCAATTTTAGCCCCCC
>NW_020911056.1:180-881 GCF_003984885.1 Neopelma chrysocephalum | reverse complement strand
AATTTTAGCCCCGGGCCGGCCGGCGCAAGGGCCCACGAACGACGGCCTGTTTTGCCAAGAAGGAGGGGCCTGACCCTCCGGCTCTCGCCTGCCCCTTGTGCGCCGCCATTGGCTCTACACGCGCAGTTGGGGCTCCCGGTCCTGGCGCCTTCGGTCTGGAAGGAATCCTGGACCGTATGCAATTTTAGCCCCCGCCCGGCCGGCTCACCGGCACACGAACGACGGCCCTTTCTGCTCAGAAGGAGGGACCAGACCCTCGTGCTCTTGCCTGCTATTTGTGCGCCGCGATCGGTTCTACGCGCGCAGCTGGGGCTCCCGGTCCTGGCGCCTTCGGTCTGGAAGGAATCCTCGACCGTATGCCATTTTAGCCCGTGGCCGGGCGATGCACCTGCACACGAACGACGGCCCATTTTGCCCAGAAGGAGGGGCCTGACCCTCCGGCTCTCGCCTGCTATTTGTGCGCCGCGATCGTCTCTATGCGCGCAGTTGGGGCTTCCGGTCCTGGCGCCTTCGGTCTGGAAGGAATCCTCGACCGTATGCAATTTTAGCCCCCGGTCGGCCGGCGTACAGGCCCATGAACGACGGCCCTTTTTGCCCAGCAGGAGGGGCCCTTTCCCTCCGGCTCTTGCCTGCCCCTTGTGCGTTGCGATCGGCTCTACGCGCGCAGCCGGGGCTCCCGGTCCTGGCGCCTTCGGTCTGGA
>NW_020911056.1:0-80 GCF_003984885.1 Neopelma chrysocephalum | reverse complement strand
CCTTCGGTCTGGAAGGAATCCTCGACCGTATGTAATTTTAGCCTGTTTTTCTAGCAACAGTTTTCTCTCTGCACTCTGGT
>NW_020911055.1:204-684 GCF_003984885.1 Neopelma chrysocephalum | reverse complement strand
TGGAGTCCAGGGCTGGAAAAAGCAAACAAGAGCCCTTCTCCCCAGCCCAGAAAGCCTGCAACCTTTTGATCTCGGCTTGAATTGTTGGGCCAACCTGAGCCTTGCGTGGACAGCAAGAGGTTTCTATCCTGACCCCTTTGGTCAGGGAGGAATCTTCGTCCCTATCCAATTCTGGCCGTGGGAGCCCAGGGCTGGAAAAAGCAAACAAGAGCCCTTCTCCCTAACAAAGAAAGCCTGCAACCGTTAGCTCTTGGGTTGAATTTGTGGGCCAACCTAGGTACTCCCTGGGCAGCAACAACTTTCTGTCCTGACCCTATTTTTCTGGGAAGAATCTTCTTCCGTATCCAATTCTGGCCTTTGGGAGCCCAGGGCCGGAAAAAGCAAACAAGAGGCCTTCTCCCCAGCCAAGAAAGTCTGCAATCTTTGGATCTCGGGTGCAATTGGTAGGCTAGCCTGGGCAATCCCTGGACAGCAACAGCT
>NW_020911055.1:0-104 GCF_003984885.1 Neopelma chrysocephalum | reverse complement strand
CCTGACCCCTTTGGTCTGGGAGGAATCTGCGTCCGTATCCTATTTTGGCTGTGGGAGCCCAGGGCTGCAAAAAGCGTACAAGAGCCCTTCTGCTCAGCCAAGAA
>NW_020911054.1:471-1228 GCF_003984885.1 Neopelma chrysocephalum | reverse complement strand
CAGGCGAGAGCCGGAGGGTCAGGCCCCCCCTTCTGGGCGAAAAGGGCCATCGTTTGCGAGCAGGCTTCCTGGCGTCCCGGATCCGGCTGAGGGCTAAAATCGGATACGGTCCAGGATTGCTCCCAGACAGGAGGCGACCGATCCGGGAGTCCCGTCTCCACGCGTAGAGCCGAGCGAGTCGCACAAAGGGCAGGCGAGAGCCGGAGGGTCAGACCCCAACTTCTGGGCAAAAAAGCCGTCGTTTGCGGGCAGACGTCTTGGGCGGGCTTGGGCTACCCGAGGTCCAAAATCGGATACGGTCGTGGATTCCTACCAGACCGGAGGCGAGGGATCCGTGAGTCCCATCTGCGCGCGTAGAACCGAGCGAGGCGCACAAAGGGCAGGCGAGAGCTGGAGGGTCAGGACCCTCCTTCTGGGAAAACGGGCCATAATTCGCGGGCAGGCGTCCTGGCCTCCCTGGGCTGCCTGAGGTCCAAAATCGGATACGGTTGAGGATTCCTCCCACACCGGAAGCACCGGGGCCAGGATCCCCATCTGCACGCGTAGAGCCAAGAGAGGCGCACAAAGGGCAGGCGAGAGCTGGAGGGTCAGGCCCCTCCTTCTGGGCAAAACGGGCCGTCGTTTGCGTGCAGGCGCCTTGGGCGGCCCAGGGCTGGTCGAGGTCCAAAATCAGATACGGTCGAGGATTCCTCCCAGACAGGAGGCGCCAGGGCTGGGAGCCCCGTCTGCGCGCGTAGAGCCGAGCAACGCGCACAAA
>NW_020911054.1:0-371 GCF_003984885.1 Neopelma chrysocephalum | reverse complement strand
CGCGGCGCACAAGGGCAGGCGAGAGCCGGAGGGTCAGTCCCCTCCTGCTGGGCAAAAAGGGCCATCGTTCTTGGGCCCCTGCGCCGGCCGACCGGTGGCTGAAATTGCATACGGTCGAGGATTCCTTCCAGACCGAAGGCGCTAGGACCAGGAGCCCCGGCTGCGCGCGTAGAACCGATCGCGGTGCACAAATAGCAGGCGAGAGCCGGAGGGCCAGGCCCCTACTTCTGGGCAAAAAGGGCCGTCGTTCGCGGGCAGGTGCGCCAGTTGTCTGGGGGTTATAATTGCATACGGTCGAGGATTCCGTCCAGACAGGATGCACCTGGGCCGGGAGCCCCTTCTGCGCGTGTAGAGCCAAGCGAGGCGCACAA
>NW_020911053.1:693-1516 GCF_003984885.1 Neopelma chrysocephalum | reverse complement strand
AACGGCGCACAAATAGCAGGCGAGAGCCGGAGGGTCAGGCCCCTCCTTCTGGGCAAAAAGGGCAGTCGTTCTTGTGCAGGTGCGTCGCCCGGCCGGGGGCTAAAATTGCATACGGTCGAGGATTCCTTCCAGACCGAAGGCGGCAGGACTGGGAGCCCAGGCTGCTCGCGTAGAGCCCATCGCGGCGCACAAATAGCTGGCGAGAGCCAGAGGGTCAAGCCCCTCCTTCTGGGAAAAAAGGGCCGCCTTTCGCTGGCCGGCACGCCTACCAGTGGGGGGCTAAACCTGCATATGGTCGAGGATTCCTTCCGCACCGAAGGCGCCAGGACCGGGAGCCCCAGCTGCGCGCGTGATGCAGATTGCGGCGCACAAATAGAAGGCGAGAGCCGGAGGTTCAGTCCCCTCCTTCTGGGCAAGAAGAGCCGTCGTTGTCTGGCAGGCGCGCCTGCCATTCGGGGGCTAAAATTGCATATGGTCGAGGATTCCTTCCAGAACAAAGGCACCAGGACCGCGAGGCCCGTCTGCGCAGGTAGAGCCGTTCGCGGCGCACAAATAGCAGGCGAGAGCTGGAGGGTCAGGCCCCTCCTTCTGGGCAAAAAGGGCCGTCGTTCGTGTTCTGGCGCGCTGGCCGGCCGGGGGCTAAAATTGCATACGGTCGAGGATTCCTTCCAGACCGAAGGCGCCAGGACCGGTAGCCCTGGCTGCGCGCGTAGAGTCGATCGCGGCGCACAAACAGTGGTTATAGCCGGAGGGTCAGGCCCCTCCTTCTGGGCAAGAAGGGCCGTCGTTTTCTGGCAGGCGCGCCTGCCAGTCGGGGGCTAAA
>NW_020911053.1:0-593 GCF_003984885.1 Neopelma chrysocephalum | reverse complement strand
GGAGGGTCAGGCCCCTCCTTCTGGGCAAAAAGGGCCGTCTTTCGCTGGTGGGCACGCCTACCAGTGGGGGGCTAAACCTGCATATGGTCGAGGATTCCTTCCACACCAAAGGCACCAGGACCGGGAGACCCAGCTGCGCGCGTTGAGCCAATCACGGCACACAAAAGGCAGGCGAGAGCCGGAGGGTCAGGCCCCTCCTTCTGGGCAAAAAGGGCCGTCGTTCGTGTGCAGGTGCGTCTGCCATCTGGGGCTAAAATTGCATACGGTCGAGGATTCCTTCCAGACCGAAGGCGCCAGGACCGGGAGCCCCAGCTGCGCGCGAATTGCCGATCTCGGCGCACAAATAGCAGTCGAGAGCCGGAGGGTCAGGCCCCCTCTGCTGGGCAAAAATGGCCGTCGTTCGTGGGCCCGTGCGCTGGCCGACCGGGGGCTAAAATTGATACGGTCGAGGATTCCTTCCAGACCGAAGGCGCCAGGACCGGGAGCCGCGGCTGCGCGCGTAGAGCCGATCACGGCGCACAAATAGCAGGCGAGAGCCGGAGGGTCAGGCCCCTCCTTCTGGACAAAAAGGGCCAACGTTCGTGTGCCATCGC
>NW_020911052.1:527-1044 GCF_003984885.1 Neopelma chrysocephalum | reverse complement strand
GGCCCCTCCTTCTTGGCAAAAAGGGCCGTCGTTCGTGAGCCGGTGCGTCTGCTGACTGGGGGCTAAAATTGCATACGGTCGAGGTTTCCTTCCAGACCGAAGGCTCCAGGACCTGGAGCCCCGGCTGCGCGCATAGAGCAGATCGCAACACACAAATAGCAGGCGAGAGCCGGAGGGTCAGGCCCCTCCTTCTGGGCAAAAAGGGCCGTCGTTCGCTGGCCGGTGCGCCTGCCAGTCGGGGGCTAAAACTGCATACGGTCGAGGTTTCCTTCCAGACCGAAGGCGCCAGGACCTGGAGCCCCGCCTGCGCGCATACAACTGATCGCGGCTCACAAGGGGCAGACGAGAGCCGCATGGTCAGGCCCCTCCTGCTGGGTAAAAAGCGCCGTCGTTCGTGGGCCGGTGCGCTGGCTTGGCGTTGGCTAAAATTGCATACAGTCGAGGATTCCTTCCAGACCGAAGGCGCCAGGACCGGGAGCCCCGGCTGCGCGCGTAGAGCCGATCGCGGTGCACAAGG
>NW_020911052.1:0-517 GCF_003984885.1 Neopelma chrysocephalum | reverse complement strand
GGCCCCTCCTTCTTGGCAAAAAGGGCCGTCGTTCGTGAGCCGGTGCGTCTGCTGACTGGGGGCTAAAATTGCATACGGTCGAGGTTTCCTTCCAGACCGAAGGCTCCAGGACCTGGAGCCCCGGCTGCGCGCATAGAGCAGATCGCAACACACAAATAGCAGGCGAGAGCCGGAGGGTCAGGCCCCTCCTTCTGGGCAAAAAGGGCCGTCGTTCGCTGGCCGGTGCGCCTGCCAGTCGGGGGCTAAAACTGCATACGGTCGAGGTTTCCTTCCAGACCGAAGGCGCCAGGACCTGGAGCCCCGCCTGCGCGCATACAACTGATCGCGGCTCACAAGGGGCAGACGAGAGCCGCATGGTCAGGCCCCTCCTGCTGGGTAAAAAGCGCCGTCGTTCGTGGGCCGGTGCGCTGGCTTGGCGTTGGCTAAAATTGCATACAGTCGAGGATTCCTTCCAGACCGAAGGCGCCAGGACCGGGAGCCCCGGCTGCGCGCGTAGAGCCGATCGCGGTGCACAAGG
>NW_020911051.1:152-543 GCF_003984885.1 Neopelma chrysocephalum | reverse complement strand
CCTGAGCACCACAGGGCCTAAAGTCAGCACCCAGGGCAAGGCCCAGCTTGGCACTGTCTGAGCCTGGCTTTCCTTTTCTGTATTCATCTGCAGCCCAGGTGTCTGTAGCACTTGTTACCTGGGAAATTTCTATGTTAGAACCAGGGAATCCCAGAATGATTTGGGTGGTGTCATAGGTTTACTTGTTCCAAAAAAACCAAACAGGAATTTTCTTTCCCCTGCCCCACTGTAAAAAAAAGATGTTGAATGGGGCAGGGCAGTTTTTGCCTTGGGTGATTGACCTACACAAAAGAGCTCTGGAGAACTGCTGCCAGGCTGATGGCCCTTTCTAAGGCCAGGCTGAGGGCCCTTTCTAAGGCCAGGCTGATGGCCCTTTCTAAGGCCAGGCTGA
>NW_020911051.1:0-142 GCF_003984885.1 Neopelma chrysocephalum | reverse complement strand
AGGCCAGGCTGATGGCCCTTTCTAAGGCCAGGCTGATGGCCCTTTCTGAGGCTGGGCTGAGGGCCCTTTCTAAGGCTGGGCTCTGGGGGGAGCCAGGATGAGGTTTTTCCCCAACACCGAGCACTGCAGGCTCTGTGCCATC
>NW_020911050.1:509-1008 GCF_003984885.1 Neopelma chrysocephalum | reverse complement strand
TTCCAGACCGAAGGCGCCAGGACCGGGAGTCCCGGCGCCTTCGGTCTGGAAGGAATCCTCGACCGTATGCAATTTTAACCCCCGGCCGGCCGGCGCACCGGCACACGAACGACGGCCCTTTCTGCCCAGAAGGAGGGACCAGACCCTCCGACTCTCGCCTGCTATTTGTGCGCTGCGATCGGCTCTACGCGCGCAGTTGGGGCTCCCGGTCCGGGCGCCTTCGGTCTGGAAGGATTCCTCGACTGTATGCAATTTTAGCCCCCGCCTGGCAGGCGCACCGGCACACGAACGACAGCCCTTTTAGCCCAGAAGGAGGTGCCTGACCCTCCGGCTCTCGCCTCCTATTTGTGCGCCGCGATCGGCTCTACGGGCGCATTTGGGGCTCCCGGTCCTGGCGCCTTCGGTCTGGAAGGAATCCTCGACCGTATGCAATTTTAGCCGCCGGTCGGCCGGCGCACGGGCCCACGAACGACGGCCCTTTTTGCCCAGAAGGAGGGGG
>NW_020911050.1:0-499 GCF_003984885.1 Neopelma chrysocephalum | reverse complement strand
TTCCAGACCGAAGGCGCCAGGACCGGGAGTCCCGGCGCCTTCGGTCTGGAAGGAATCCTCGACCGTATGCAATTTTAACCCCCGGCCGGCCGGCGCACCGGCACACGAACGACGGCCCTTTCTGCCCAGAAGGAGGGACCAGACCCTCCGACTCTCGCCTGCTATTTGTGCGCTGCGATCGGCTCTACGCGCGCAGTTGGGGCTCCCGGTCCGGGCGCCTTCGGTCTGGAAGGATTCCTCGACTGTATGCAATTTTAGCCCCCGCCTGGCAGGCGCACCGGCACACGAACGACAGCCCTTTTAGCCCAGAAGGAGGTGCCTGACCCTCCGGCTCTCGCCTCCTATTTGTGCGCCGCGATCGGCTCTACGGGCGCATTTGGGGCTCCCGGTCCTGGCGCCTTCGGTCTGGAAGGAATCCTCGACCGTATGCAATTTTAGCCGCCGGTCGGCCGGCGCACGGGCCCACGAACGACGGCCCTTTTTGCCCAGAAGGAGGGGG
>NW_020911049.1:0-380 GCF_003984885.1 Neopelma chrysocephalum | reverse complement strand
GCAGGGGGCTAAAATTGCATGCGTTCGAGGATTCATTCCAGAACGAAGGTGTCAGGACCGGGAGCCCCGGCTGCGCGCATAGAGCGGAGCGCGGCGCACAAATAGCAGGCAAGAGCTGGAGGGTCAGGCCCCTCCTTCTGGGAAAAAAGGGCCGTCGTTCGTGTGCCGGTGCGCTGACTAAACGGGGGCTAAAATTGCATACGGTCGAGGATTCCTTCCAGACTGAAGGCGCCAATACCGGGAGCCCCGACTGCCCGCGTAGAGCCGATCGCGGCGCACAAGGGGCAGGCGAGAGCTGGAGGGTCAGGCCCCTCCTTCTGGGAAAAAAGGGCCGTCGTTCGTGGGCCGGTTCGCCGGCCGACAAGGGACTAAAATTGCAT
>NW_020911048.1:411-764 GCF_003984885.1 Neopelma chrysocephalum | reverse complement strand
CCGGCTGCGCGCGTAGAGCCAATCGCGGTGCACAAATAGCAGGCGAGAGCCAGAGGGTCAGGCCCCTCCTTCTGGGCAAAAAGGGCCGTCGTTGGCTGGCTGGCGCGCCTGCCAATCAGGGGCTAAAATTGCATACAAACGAGGACTCCTTCCAGACCGAAGGCGCCAGGACCGTGAGTCGCAGCTGCGTGCGTAGAGCCGTTCGCGTTGCACGAGGGGCAGGGGAGAGCCGGAGGGTCAGGCCCCTCCTTCTGGGCAAAACGGGCCGTCGTTCGTGTGCCGGCGCGCTGGCCGGCCGGGGGCTAAAATTGCATATGGTCGAGGATTCCTTCCAGACCGACGGCGCCAGGACC
>NW_020911048.1:0-311 GCF_003984885.1 Neopelma chrysocephalum | reverse complement strand
CGTAGAGCCGATCGCGGCGGACTAATAGCAGGCGAGAGCCGGAGGGTTAGGCCCCTCCTTCTTGGCAAAAAGGGCCGTCATTCGGTGGCCGGCGCGCCTGCCAGTCGGGGGCTAAAATTGCATGCGGACGAGAATGCCTTCCAGACCGAAGGCGCCAGGACCGGGAGCCCCGGCTGCCCGGGTTGAGCCGATCGCGGCGCACAAATAGCAGGCGAGAGCCGGAGGGTCAGGCCCCTCCTTCTGGGCAAAAAGGGCCGTCGTTCGTGTGCCGGTGCGCTGGCCGACCAGGGGCTAAAATTGCATACGGTCAA
>NW_020911047.1:195-482 GCF_003984885.1 Neopelma chrysocephalum | reverse complement strand
AGGAGAAATGTCACTGCTGGAAAGAAGTGTCACTGAAGAGGTGAGAAGAGGGAACATCATTGTTGCCTTCAGCCCGTTCCACAGCAGGTTCCCCTGGAGCCCCAGGGACAGCTGCAGGGAAGCCAGAGGGGCAGAGAAAGGGCTGCCTTTGGCTCTTGCTGTGCTGCTCAGCTGGGCCGGGCTCCTGGCACACAGGGAACTCCTGGCAAGCGGGCAGCACTGCAGAGAGACAGCTCTGCCCAGGAGCAGCTCCTCTGCACAGCCCAGCAGGGCCGAGGGCACTGCCT
>NW_020911047.1:0-95 GCF_003984885.1 Neopelma chrysocephalum | reverse complement strand
CCAGTTTCTCTGTTGCACAGGAGGAGGATGTTCTCCAGGGCAGGCCTTTGCTCTGCCTTTGACAGAAGCAGCATCACTTCTGCTGGACCCATCTG
>NW_020911046.1:324-697 GCF_003984885.1 Neopelma chrysocephalum | reverse complement strand
CCTCGGTCTGGAAGGAATCCTCGACCGTATGCAATTTTAGCCCCAGGTAGGGAGGCGCACCGGCACAAGAATGACGGCCCTTTTTGCCGCGAAGGAGGGGCCTGACCCTCCGGCTCTCGCCTGCTATTTGTGCGCCGCGATTGGCTCTACGCGCGGAGCCGGGGCTCCCGGTCCTGGCGCCTTCGGTCTGGAAGGAATCCTCGATCGTATGCAATTTTAGCCCCCGACTGGCAGGAGTGCCGGCCAGCAAATGACGGCACTTTTTGCCCAGAAGGGGGGCCTGACCCTCCGGCTCTGACCTGCTATTTGTGCGCCGCGATCGGCTCTACGCGCGCAGCCGGGGCTCCCGGTCCTCGCGCCTTCGGTCTGGAAG
>NW_020911046.1:0-224 GCF_003984885.1 Neopelma chrysocephalum | reverse complement strand
TCTCGCCTGCTATTTGTGCCCCGCGATTGGCTCTACGCGCGCAGCCGGGGCTCCAGGTCCTGGTGCCTTCGGTCTGGAAGGAATCCTTGACGATATGGAACTTTAGTCCCTGACTGGCAGGCCCGTCGGCCAGCCAATGACGGCCCTTTTTGCCCAGAAGGAGGGGCCTGACCCTCTGGCTCTCGCCTGCTATTTGTGCGCCGCGATCGGCTCTACGTGCGCAC
>NW_020911045.1:243-487 GCF_003984885.1 Neopelma chrysocephalum | reverse complement strand
TTTCTGGGCTGGTACCATTGTTGTGGAAGGAATCTTCATCCGTATGCCATTTTGGGAGTCGGTCTGGCATTTGGGAGTCAGGGCTGAAAACAGGAAACAACAGCCCTTATCGCCAGCAAAGAAAGACGGGAAGCTTTGGCTTTGTGGTGCAGTTGGTAGGCCAGGCTAAGCACTTCATCAGCAGCAAGAGCTTTCTGTGCTGGCGATAAGGGCTGTTGTTTCCTGTTTTCAGCCCTGACTCCCA
>NW_020911045.1:0-143 GCF_003984885.1 Neopelma chrysocephalum | reverse complement strand
CTTTGTTGTGGGAGGAATCTTCATCCCTAGGCAATTTTGGGAGTCGGTCTGGCAGATGTGAGGCAGGTGTGAAAAAAGCAAACAACAAACTTATCCCCAGGAAAGAAAGCCGGGAAGCTTTGACTTTGTGGTGCAGTTGGTAG
>NW_020911044.1:537-1557 GCF_003984885.1 Neopelma chrysocephalum | reverse complement strand
GACAGTCGGGGGCTAAAATTGCATACGGTCGAGGATTCCTTCCAGACCGAAGGCGCCAGGACCGGGAGCCCCGGCTGCACGCGTACAGCCGATCGCGGTGCACAAATTGCAGGCGAGAGCCGGAGGGTCAGGTCCCTCCTTCTGGGCAAAAAGGGCCGTCGTTCGTGTGCCGGTGCATCTGCCGGCGGGGGGCTAGAATTGCATACGGTCGAGGATTCCTTCCAGACCGAAGGCGCCAGGACCGGGAGCCCTGGCTGCGCGCGTAGAGCCCATCGCGGCGCAAAAATAGCAGGCGAGAGCCGGAGGGTCAGGCCCCTCCTTCTGGGCAAAAAGGGCCGTTGTTCGTGTGCCGGCGCACACGACAGCCAAGGGCTTAAATTGCATACGGTCGAGGATTCCTTCCAGACCGAAGGCGCAAGGACCGGGAGCCCTGGCTGCGCGCGTAGAGCCGTTCGTGGCGCACAAGGGGCAGGCGAGAGCCAGAGGGTCAGGACCCTCCTTCTGGGCAAAAAGGGCCGTCGTTCATGGGCCCGTGCGTTGGCCGACCACGGGCTAAAATTGCATACGGTCGAGGATTCCTTCCGGACCGAAGGCGCCAGGACGGGGAGCACCGGCTGCGCGCGTAGAGCCGATCACGGCGCACAAATAGCAGGCGAGAGCCGGAGGGTCAGGCCTCTCCTTCTGGGCAAAACGGGCCGTCGTTCATGGGCCCGTGTGCCGGCCGACCGGGGGCTAAAATTGCATACGTTGGAGGATTCCTTCCAGACCGAAGGCGCCAGGACCGGGAGCCCCAGATGCGCGCGTAGAGCCGATCGCGGCGCACAAATAGGAGGCGAGAACCGGAGGGTCAGGTCCCTCCTTCTGGGCAGAAAGGTCCGTCGTTCAAGTGCCAGTGCGCGCGCCGACCGGGGGCTAAAATTGCATACGGTCGAGGATTCCTTCTAGACCGAAGGTGCCAGGACCGGGAGCCTCGGCTGCGCGCGTAGAGCCGATCGCGGCGCACAAATAGCAGGCGAGAGA
>NW_020911044.1:0-437 GCF_003984885.1 Neopelma chrysocephalum | reverse complement strand
CCGGTGCGGTGGCCGGCCGGGGGCTAAAATTGCATACGGTCGAGGATTCCTCCCAGACCAGAGGCGCCAGGACCGGGATCCCCAGCTGCACGCGTAGAGCCGATCGCGGCGCACAAATAGCAAGTGAGAGCCGGAGGGTCAGGCCCCTCTTTCTAGGCAAAAAGGGCCGTCGTTCGCGTGCCGGCGCGCTGGCCGGCCGGGGGCTAAAATTGCATACGGTTGAGGATTCCTTTTAGACCGAAGGTGCCAGGACCAGGAGCCCCGGCTGCGCGCGTAGAGCCGATCGCGGCGCACAAATAGCAGGCCAGAGCTGGAGGGTCAGGCCCCTCCTTTTGGGCAAAAATGGCCGTCGTTCGTGGGCCCATGCGTCGGCCGTCCGGGGGCTAAAATTGCATACGGTCGAGGATTCCTTCCAGACCGAAGGCGCCAGGACCGGG
>NW_020911043.1:563-1116 GCF_003984885.1 Neopelma chrysocephalum | reverse complement strand
CGGCCAGGACCGGGAGCCCCGGCTGCGCGCGTAGAGCCGATCGCGGCGCACAAATAGCAGGTGAGAGCCGGAGGGTCAGGCCCCTCCTTCTGGGCAAAAAGGGCCGTCGTTCGTGTGCAGGTGCGTCTGCCATCGGGGGCTAAAATTGCATACGGTCGAGGATTCCTTCCAGACCGAAGGCGCCAGGACCGGGTGCCCCAGCTGCGCGCGTATTGCCGATCTCGGCGCACAAATAGCAGTCGAGAGCCGGAGGGTCAGGCCCCCTCTGCTGGGCAAAAATGGCCGTCGTTCGTGGGCCCGTGTGCTGGCCGACCGGGGGCTAAAATTGCATACGGTCGAGGATTCCTTCCAGACCGAAGGCGCCAGGACCGGGAGCCGCGGCTGCTCGCATAGAGCCGATCACGGCGCACAAATAGCAGGCGAGAGCCGGAGGGTCAGGCCCCTCCTTCTGGACAAAAAGGGCCAACGTTCGTGTGCCATCGCCCTGGCCGGCCGAGAGCTAAAATTGCATACGGTCGAGGATTCCTTCCAGACCGAAGGCGCCAGGACCGGG
>NW_020911043.1:0-553 GCF_003984885.1 Neopelma chrysocephalum | reverse complement strand
CGGCCAGGACCGGGAGCCCCGGCTGCGCGCGTAGAGCCGATCGCGGCGCACAAATAGCAGGTGAGAGCCGGAGGGTCAGGCCCCTCCTTCTGGGCAAAAAGGGCCGTCGTTCGTGTGCAGGTGCGTCTGCCATCGGGGGCTAAAATTGCATACGGTCGAGGATTCCTTCCAGACCGAAGGCGCCAGGACCGGGTGCCCCAGCTGCGCGCGTATTGCCGATCTCGGCGCACAAATAGCAGTCGAGAGCCGGAGGGTCAGGCCCCCTCTGCTGGGCAAAAATGGCCGTCGTTCGTGGGCCCGTGTGCTGGCCGACCGGGGGCTAAAATTGCATACGGTCGAGGATTCCTTCCAGACCGAAGGCGCCAGGACCGGGAGCCGCGGCTGCTCGCATAGAGCCGATCACGGCGCACAAATAGCAGGCGAGAGCCGGAGGGTCAGGCCCCTCCTTCTGGACAAAAAGGGCCAACGTTCGTGTGCCATCGCCCTGGCCGGCCGAGAGCTAAAATTGCATACGGTCGAGGATTCCTTCCAGACCGAAGGCGCCAGGACCGGG
>NW_020911042.1:423-684 GCF_003984885.1 Neopelma chrysocephalum | reverse complement strand
GCGAACGACGGCCCGTTTTGCCCTGAAGGAGGGGCCTGACCCTCCGGCTCTCGCCTGCCCTTTGTGCGCCTCGTTTGGCTCTACGCGCGCAGCTGGGGATCCCTGCCCCCTCGCCTCTGGTGTGGGAGGAATCCTCGACCGTATCCGATTTTGGACCTCGGCCAGACTAGGGACGCCCAAGGCGCCTGCCGTAAACCACGGCCCTTTTTGCCCAGAAGGAGGGGCCTGACCCTCCAGCTCTCGCCTGCCCTTTGTGCGCTT
>NW_020911042.1:0-323 GCF_003984885.1 Neopelma chrysocephalum | reverse complement strand
CCACGAACGAAAGCCCTTTTTGCCCAGAAGGAGGGGCCTGACCCTCCAGCTCTCGCCTGCCCTTTGTGCCCCTCGCTCGACTCTATGCGCGAAGCCGGGGCTCCCGGCCCCGGTGCCTCTGGTCTGGGAGGAATCCTCGACCGTATCCGATTTTGGACCTCGGCCAGACCCGGGACGCAAGGACGCCTGCCCGCCAACGACGGTCCTTTTTGCCCACAAGGGGGGGCCTCACCCTCCGACTCTCGCCTGTCCTTTGTGCGCCTCGCTCGGCTCTATGCGTGCAGATGGGGCTCCCGGCCCCGGCGCCTCCAATGTGGGAGGAA
>NW_020911041.1:551-1033 GCF_003984885.1 Neopelma chrysocephalum | reverse complement strand
CCAGTCTTGAAAGAATCCTCGACCGTATCCGATTTTGGCCCTCGGCCCGCCCCGGACCGCCAGGTGCGGCGGCCAGCGAACGGCGGCCCTATTTGCCCAGAAGGAGGGCCCTGGCCCTCCGGCTCTCGCCTGCCCCTTGTGCGCTGCGATCGGCTTTACGCGCGCAGCCGGGGCTCCCGGTCCTGGCGCCTTCGGTCTGGAAGGAATCCTCGACCGTATGCAATTTTACCCCTCAACTGGCAGGCGCGCCGGCAAGCAAACAACGACCATTTTGCCCTGAAGGAGGGGCCTGACCCTCCGGCTCTCACCTGCCCCTTGTGCGCTGCGATTGGCTCTATGCGCACAGCTGGGGCTCCCGGTCCTGGCGCCTTCGGTCTGGAAGGAATCCTCGACCATATGCAGTTTTAACCCCCCGGCCGGCCGGCGCACCGTTCCACGAACAACGGCCCTTTTTGCCCAGAAGGAGGGTCAGGCCCCTCCTT
>NW_020911041.1:0-451 GCF_003984885.1 Neopelma chrysocephalum | reverse complement strand
CCTCGACCGTATGCAATTTTAGCCCCCGACTGGCAGGCACGCCGGCCAGCGAACGACAGCCCTTTTTGCCCAGAAGGAGGGGCCTGACCCTCCGGCTCTCGCCTGCCCCTTGTGCGCCGCGATTGCCTCTATGCGCGCAGCTGGGGCTCCCGGTCCTGGCGCCTTCGGTCTGGAAGGAATCCTCGACCGTATGCAATTTTAGCCCCCGGACGGCCGGCGCACCGGCCAGCAAACGATGGCCCTTTTTGTCCAGTATGAGAGGCCTGACCTTCCGGCTCTCACCTGCCTTTTCTGCGTCGCGATCGGCTCTAAGCGCGCAGCCGGGGCTCCCGGTCCTGGCGCCTTCGGTCTGGAAGGAATCCTAGACCGTATCCGATTTTGGCCCTCGGCCGGCCGTGGACCACCCGGTGCACTGCACCACAAACGACGGTCCTTTTTTCCAGAAGGAGGG
>NW_020911040.1:328-788 GCF_003984885.1 Neopelma chrysocephalum | reverse complement strand
GCTCTCGCCTGCTATTTGTGCGCCGCGATCGGCTCTACGCACCCAGCTGGGGATCCCGGTGCTGGCGCCTTCGGTCTGGAAGGAATCCTCGACCGTATGCAATTTTAGCACCCAGCTGGCCGGCGCACCGGCACACGAACGATGGCCCCTTTTGCCCAGAAGGAGGGGCCTTACCCTCCGGCTCTCGCCTGCCCCTTGTGCGCCGCGATGGGCTCTACGCGCGCAGCCGGCGCTCCCGGTCCTGGCGCCTTCGGTCTTGAAGGAATCCTCGACCGTATGCAATTTTAGCCCCCGGTCGGCCGACGCACAAGCACACGAACGACGGCCCTTTTTGCCCAGAAGGAGGCGCCTGACCCACCGGCTCTCGCCTGCAATTTGTGCGCCGCGATCGGCTCTACGCGTGCAGCCGGGGGTCCCGGTCCTGGCGCCTTTAGTCTGGAAGGAATCCTCGACCGTATGC
>NW_020911040.1:0-228 GCF_003984885.1 Neopelma chrysocephalum | reverse complement strand
TCCCGGTCCTGGCGCCTTTAGTCTGGAAGGAATCCTCGACCGTATGCAATTTTAGCCCCCGACTGGCAGGCGCGCCAGCCTAGCAAATGATGGCCCTTTTTGCCCAGAAGGAGGGGCCTGACCCTCCGGCTCTCGCCTGCTATCTGTGCGCCGCGATCGGTTCCACGCGCGCAGCCGGGGCTCCCGGTCCTGACGCCTTCGGTCTGGAATGAAACCTCGACCGTATGC
>NW_020911039.1:188-494 GCF_003984885.1 Neopelma chrysocephalum | reverse complement strand
TCTAAACATTCCATGACACATGGTTTTGGTTTTGTCTCAGGCCCTAACCTTATGTCTGCTTCTGGGAGATTTTCCTCCTGGAGGTGTTTCCTTGTGCCGTGACTTCCCTGTCAGCACTCCATCCGAATGTCTGTGCACTCACTTTGGCCTGAAAGAAACCTGCCTGTTTGCAGGGCACTGACTGGGCAATTTTTCTTTTTGTAGGTGCAAAATGGCAGATAAAGAAAAAGCAGATGGGTCCAGCAGAAGTGATGCTGCTTCTGTCAAAGGCAGAGCAGAGGCCTGCCCTGGAGAACATCCTCCTCT
>NW_020911039.1:0-88 GCF_003984885.1 Neopelma chrysocephalum | reverse complement strand
TGTGCCATGACTTCCCTGTCAGCACTCCATCCGAATGTCTGTGCACTCACTTTGGCCTGAGAGAAACCTGCCTGTTTGCAGGGCACTG
>NW_020911038.1:288-711 GCF_003984885.1 Neopelma chrysocephalum | reverse complement strand
AGGCGAGAGCCGGAGGGTCAGGCCCCTCCTTCTGGGTAAAAAGGGCCGTCGTTGGCTGGCCAACACGACTGTCAGTCGGGGACTAAAATTGCATACGGTCGAGGATTTCTTCCAGACCGAAGACGCCAGGACCAGGAGCCCCGGCTGCGCGCGTAGAGCCGATCGCGGCGCACAAAGAGCAGGCGAGAGCCTAAGGGTCAGGCCCGTCCTTCTGGGCAAAAAGGGCTATCGTTCGTGGGCCCGTGCGCCGGCCGGCCAGAGGCTAAAATTGCATACGGTCGAGGATTCCTTCCCGACCGAAGGCGCCAGGACCGTGAGTCCCGGCTGCGCGCATAGAACCGATCACGGCGCACAAATAGCAGGCGAGAGCCGGAGGGCCCGGTCCCTCCTTCTGGGCAAAAAGGGCCGTCGTTCGTGGGCCCG
>NW_020911038.1:0-188 GCF_003984885.1 Neopelma chrysocephalum | reverse complement strand
GGTCAGGCCCCTCCTTCTGGGTAAAAAGGGCCGTCGTTGGCTGGCCGTCGCGACTGTCAGTCGGGGACTAAAATTGCATACGGTCGAGGATTTCTTCCAGACCGAAGGCGCCAGGACCAGGAGCCCAGGCTGCGCGCGTAGAGCCGATCGCGGCGCACAAATAGCAGGCAAGAGCCGGAGGGTCAGGC
>NW_020911037.1:476-942 GCF_003984885.1 Neopelma chrysocephalum | reverse complement strand
TTGGAACCGGGCAGAACCGGTCGGAACCGGTTCGAACCGGTTTGAACTGGTCGGAACCGGTTTGAACCGGTCGGAACCGGTTTGAACCGGTTTGAACCGGTCGGAACCGGTCGGAACCGGTTGGAACCGGTTTGAACTGGTCGGAACCGGTTTGAACCGGTCGGAACCTGTTGGAACCGGTTTAAACCGGTCGGAACCGGTTTGAAACGGTCGGAACCGGTTTGAAACGGTCGGAACCCATTTGAACCGGTCTGAACCGGTCGGAACCGGTCGGAACCGGTTTGAACCGGTTTGAACCGGTCGGAACCGGTGTGAACCGGTTTGAACTGGTCGGAACCGGTTGGAACCAGTTGGAACCGGTCGAAACAGGTTGGAACCGGTTTGAACCGGTCGGAACCGGTCGGAACCTTTTGGAACCGGTTTGAACCGGTCGGAACCGGTGTGAACCGGTTTGAACCGGTCGGAA
>NW_020911037.1:0-466 GCF_003984885.1 Neopelma chrysocephalum | reverse complement strand
TTGGAACCGGGCAGAACCGGTCGGAACCGGTTCGAACCGGTTTGAACTGGTCGGAACCGGTTTGAACCGGTCGGAACCGGTTTGAACCGGTTTGAACCGGTCGGAACCGGTCGGAACCGGTTGGAACCGGTTTGAACTGGTCGGAACCGGTTTGAACCGGTCGGAACCTGTTGGAACCGGTTTAAACCGGTCGGAACCGGTTTGAAACGGTCGGAACCGGTTTGAAACGGTCGGAACCCATTTGAACCGGTCTGAACCGGTCGGAACCGGTCGGAACCGGTTTGAACCGGTTTGAACCGGTCGGAACCGGTGTGAACCGGTTTGAACTGGTCGGAACCGGTTGGAACCAGTTGGAACCGGTCGAAACAGGTTGGAACCGGTTTGAACCGGTCGGAACCGGTCGGAACCTTTTGGAACCGGTTTGAACCGGTCGGAACCGGTGTGAACCGGTTTGAACCGGTCGGAA
>NW_020911036.1:167-625 GCF_003984885.1 Neopelma chrysocephalum | reverse complement strand
CTTTATGAGGTCAGTGCTTTTATTAGGCCTGTACCATTATGAAGTGGATGGGCTTTATGAGGTCAGTGCTTTTATGAGGCCTGCACCATTATGACATCGACGGGCTTTATGATGTCACGGCGTTTATGAGACCTGCACCATTATGACATCTATGGGCTTATGAGGTCAGTGCTTTTATGAGGCCTGCACCATTATGAAGTGGATGAGCTTTATCATGTCAGTGCTTTTATGAGGCCTGCACCATTATGAAGTGGATGGGCTTTATGAGGTCAGTGTTTTCATGAGGCCTGCACCATTATGACATCGATGGGCTTATGAGGTCAGTGCTTTTATGAGGCCTGTACCATTATGAAGTGGATGGGCTTTATGAGGTCAGTGCTTTTATTAGGCCTGTACCATTATGAAGTGGGTGGGCTTTATGAGGTCAGTGCGTTTATGAGGCCTGCACCATTATGACA
>NW_020911036.1:0-67 GCF_003984885.1 Neopelma chrysocephalum | reverse complement strand
TGAGGCCTGCACCATTATGACATCGATGTCATAATGGTGCAGGCCTCATAAAAGCACTGACCTCATA
>NW_020911035.1:466-705 GCF_003984885.1 Neopelma chrysocephalum | reverse complement strand
GATACGGTCGAGGATTCCTCCAAGATCGGAGGTGCCAAGGTCGGGAGCCCCAGTTGGGCGTGTAGAGCCGATCGCGGCGCACAAATAGCAGGCGAGAGCCGGAGGGTCAGGCCCCTCCTTCTGGGCAAAAAGGGCCGTGGTTCGTGTGCCGGTGCGCCGGCCGGCCGGGGGCTAAAATTGCATACGGTCGAGGATTCCTTCCAGACCGAAGGCGCCAGGACCGCGATCGGCTCTACGCG
>NW_020911035.1:0-366 GCF_003984885.1 Neopelma chrysocephalum | reverse complement strand
GGGGCTAAAATTGCATACGGTCGAGGATTCCTTCCTGACCGAAGGCGGCAGGACCGGGAGACCCGGCTGCGCGCGTAGAGCCGATCGCGGCGCACAAATAGCAGGCGAGAGCCGGAGGATCAGGCCCCTCCTTCTGGGCAAAAAGGGCCGTCGTTCGCTGGACGGCGCGCTGGCCGGCCGGGGGCTAAAATTGCATACGGTCGAGGATTCCTTCCAGACCGAAGGTGGTAAGACCGGGAGCCCCGGCTGCGTGCGTAGAGCCGATCGCGGCACACAAATAGCAGGCGAGAGCCGGAGGGTCAGGCCCCTCCTTCTGGGCAAAAAGGGCCGTCGTTCGTGGGCCGGTGCGCCGGCCGGCCGGGGGCT
>NW_020911034.1:366-749 GCF_003984885.1 Neopelma chrysocephalum | reverse complement strand
GCGCACAAATAGCAGGCGAGAGCCGGAGGGTCAGGCCCCTCCTTCTGGGCAAAAAGGGCCGTCGTTTGTGGGCCGGTGCGCCGTCCCGCCAGGGGCTAAAATTGCATACGGTCGAGAATTCCTTCCAGACCGAAGGCGCCAGGACCGGGAGCCCCGGCTGCGCGCGTAGAGCCGAGCGAGGTGCACAAAGGGCAGCAGGGAGCTGGAGGGTCAGGCCCCTCCTTCTGGGCAAATAGGGCCTTCGCACGCGGGCCCGCACGCCGGCCGGCCCTGGGCCGACCGAGGGCCCAATTCACATACGGTCGAGGATTCCTCCCAACTGGAGGCACCAGGGCAGGGAGCCCCGACTGCGAGCCAAGATACGAGCGAGGCGCACAAAGGGC
>NW_020911034.1:0-266 GCF_003984885.1 Neopelma chrysocephalum | reverse complement strand
CCGGAGGGTCAGGCCCCTCCTTCTGGGCAAAAAGGGCCGTTGTTTGCAGCCAGGTGCCTTAGGTGGCCCAGGGCTGGCCGGGGCCCAAAATCGGATACGGTCCAGCATTCCTCCCAGGCACGAGTCTAGGGTGGCGGGAGCCCCGGCAGCGCGCGTAGAGCCAAGCGAGGCACGCAAAGGGCAGACGAGAGCCGGAGGGTCAGGCCCCTCCTTCTGGGCAAAAAGGGCCGTCGTTCGCGGGCCAGCGCGCCGGCCGGGGTCCAAAA
>NW_020911033.1:531-1164 GCF_003984885.1 Neopelma chrysocephalum | reverse complement strand
GAGAGCCGGAGGGTCAGGCCCCTCCTTCTGGGCAAAAAGGGCCGTCGTTCAGGGGCCGGTGCGCAGGCCGACCGGGGGCTAAAATTGCATACGGTCGAGGATTCCTTGCAGACCAAAGGCGCCAGGACCGGGAGCCCCGGCTGCGTGAGTAGAGACGATCGCGGGGCACAAATAGCAGGCGAGAACCGGTGGGTCAGGTCTCTCCTTCTGGGCAAAAAGGGCCGTCGTTCGTGTGCCGGTGCGCTGGCCGGCCGGAGGCTGAAATTGCATACGGTCGAGGATTCCCTCCAGACCGAAGGCGCCAGGACCGCGAGTCCCGGCTGCGCGCGTAGAGCCGATCGCAGTGCACAAATAGCAGGCGAGAGCCGGAGGGTCAGGTCCCTCCTTCTGGGAAAAAAGTGCCGTCGTTCGTGGGCTGGTGCGCCGGCCGACCGGAGGCTAAAATTACATACGGTCGAGGATTCTTCCAGACCGAAGGCGCCAGACCGGGAGCCCCGGCTGCGCGCGTAGAGCCGATCGCGGTGCAAAAATAGCAGGCGAGAGCCGGAGGGTCAGGTCCCTCCTTCTGGGTAAAAAGTGCCGTCGTTTGTGGGCTGGTGCGCCGCCGTCCGGGGGCTAAAATTACATACGGTC
>NW_020911033.1:0-431 GCF_003984885.1 Neopelma chrysocephalum | reverse complement strand
TGCCGTCGTTCGTGGGCTGGTGCGCCGGCCGACCGGAGGCTAAAATTGCATACAGTCGAGGATTCTTCCAGACCGAAGGCACCAGACCGGGAGCCCCGGCTGCACGCGTAGCGCCGATCGCGGTGCAAAAATAGCAGGCGAGAGCCGGAGGGTCAGGTCCCTCCTTCTGGGTAAAAAGTGCCGTCGTTTGTGGGCTGGTGCGCCGCCGTCCGGGGGCTAAAATTACATACGGTCGAGGATTCTTCCAGACCGAAGGCGCCAGACCGGGAGCCCCGGCTGCACGCGTAGAGCCGATCGCAGCGCACAAATAGCAGGCGAGAGCCGGAGGGTCAGGCCCCACCTTCTGGGCAAAAAGGGAGGTCATTGGCTGGCCGGCGTGCCTGCCAGTCGGTGGCTAAAATTGCATACGGTCGAGGATTCCTTCCAGACCG
>NW_020911032.1:502-1122 GCF_003984885.1 Neopelma chrysocephalum | reverse complement strand
TTCGGGTTCCAGCCCCTCCCTGAGCCTGACCTGCCTCGGGCGCGGCTCTAGTTCTTCTGGGGGAAAAAAGTAAAAAAATAGGCAAAAAATCCCAAATTAAAAATTTTTAAAATAAGCCAAAAAAATGGCAAAAAATCCAAAATAAAAATCTGAAAAAAAAAGGAAAAAAAAAAGCAAAAAATAGGGAGGAAAAAAACGAAAAAATCCGAATTAAAATTTAAAAAACAAACCAAAAAAAAGAGAGAAAAAAGAAGGAAAAAAACTCCCAAAAATCTGAATTAAAGGAAAAACAATGGGGAAAAAGGGGAAAAAAACCCCGAAGAAATTCAAATTAAAAATTATTTTTAAAAGAGGAAAAAAATGCAAAAAAAGGGGAAAAAAAAACCCAAAAAAGTGAATTAAAAATGGAAAAAAAAGACACCAAAAAATACGAAAAAAATCACCAAAAAATGGGAAAAAAATCTGAAAAAATCCGAATGAAAAACGAAAAAAGCCACGAAAAAAATCGTGAAAAAAAAGGGAAAAAAATCGAAAAAAATCGGGAAAAAATGGGAAAAAAAATGGGAAAAAAATATGAAAAAATTCCCAATAATTAATTTTACTAATTCCATCCAATTTCA
>NW_020911032.1:0-402 GCF_003984885.1 Neopelma chrysocephalum | reverse complement strand
AAAAATGGGGAAAAAAACTTAAAATAATCCAAAGTAAAAATTAAAAAATAACCAAGGAAAATTTAGAAAAAATGGGGAAAAAAAACCCCGGAAAATCCGAATTAAAAATGGGAAAAAAACCTGAAAAAAATGGGGAAAAATTGCAAAAAAAAAAAGGAGAAAAGCCCAAAAAAATCGATTTAAAAATTAAAAAAATACCACGAAAAACGCCAAAAAATGTGAAGAAAAGGGGGGAAAAAAGCGCGAAAAAATGGGGAAAAAATGGAAAAAAAGTAAAAAAATTCAAATTAAAAATTAAAAAAAAAACACAAAAAAAGCCAAAAAGTGCGAAGAAAAGGGGGAAAAAAAAAAGGTGAAAAAAGGTGAAAAAAAGGTGAAAAAAAGGTGAAAAAAAGGTGAAAA
>NW_020911031.1:401-773 GCF_003984885.1 Neopelma chrysocephalum | reverse complement strand
CGTTCACGGGCCAGCGCGCCGGCTGGCGGGATGCTTAAACTGCATACAGTCGAGGATTCCTTTCAGACCGGAGGCGCCGGTGCCAGGAGCCCCCTCTGCGCGTGTAGAGCCGAGCGAGGCGAACAAAGGGCAGGCGAGAGCCGCATAGTCAGGCCCCTCCTTCTGGGCAAAAAGGGGTGCCGTTTGCGGGCAGGCGTCCTGGCGTCCCCAGCCTGGCCGAGGGCAAAAATCGGATACGGTCGAGGATTCCTCCCAGAACGCAGGTGCCGGGGACTGGAGCCCCGTTTGCGTGCGTAGAGCTGAGCGAGGTGCACAAAGGGCAGGCGAGAACCGGTGGTCCAGGCACCTCCTACTGGGCAAAAAGGGCCATCG
>NW_020911031.1:0-301 GCF_003984885.1 Neopelma chrysocephalum | reverse complement strand
GGTCCAAAATCGGATACGGTCGAGCATTCCTCCCAGACCGGAGGCGAGGGGGCCCGAAGCCCCATCTGCACGCATAGAGCTGAGCGAGACGCACAAAGGGCAGGCGAGAGTCGGAGGGTGAGGCCCTCCCTTTTGGGCAAAAAGGAATGTCGTTCACGGGCCAGCGCGCTGGCTGGTAAGGGGCTAAAACTGCATACGGTCGAGCATTCCTCCCAGACCGGAGGCGAGGGGGCCGGAAGCCCCGCCTGCGTGCATAGAGCCGAGCGAGGCGCACAAAGGGCAGGCGAGAGCCAGAGGGTCA
>NW_020911030.1:578-1170 GCF_003984885.1 Neopelma chrysocephalum | reverse complement strand
TTTTGGCCCTCAGGCAGCCCAGGGAGGCCAGGTCGCCTGACCGCGAACGACGGTCCTTTTTGCCCAGAAGGAGGGGCCTGACCCTCCGGTTCTCGCCTGCCCTATGTGTGCCTCGCTCGGCTCTACGCGGGCAGACTGGGCTCCCGGCCCCGGCGCCTCCGGTCTGGGAGGAATCCTCGACCGTATCCGATTTTTGACCTCCACCAGCCCCGGGACGCAAAAGGTACCTGCACGGAAACGACGGCCTTTTTAGTCCAGAAGGAGGAGCCTGACACTCTGGCTATCGCCTGCCCTTTGTGCGCCTCGCTCGGCTCTAAGCACGGAGACGGGACTCCCGGACGGGGCGCCGCCTGTCTGGGAGCAATCCTCGATCGTATCCGATTTTGGCCCTCAGCTGGACCCGGGAGGCCAGGACGCATGCCCGCAAACGATGGCCCTTTTTGCCCAGAAGGGAGGGCCTGGCCCTCCGGCTCTCGCCTGTCCTTTGTGCACCTCGCTCGATTCTACGTGCGCAGATGGGGCTTCCGGCCCAAGCGCCTCCACTCTGGGAAGAATCCTTGACTGTATGAAATTGTAGCCCCCGGACGGCTGT
>NW_020911030.1:0-478 GCF_003984885.1 Neopelma chrysocephalum | reverse complement strand
GGAAGGAATCCTCGATCGTATGCAATTTTAGCCCCCGACCAGCCGGTGCGCCGGCCCGCGAATGACGGCCCTTTTTGCCCAGAAGCAGGAGCTTGACGCGCGCAGATGGGGTTCCCGGTCCCGGCGCCTCCGGTCTGGGAGCAATCCTCGACCGTATCTGATTTTGGACCTCAACCAGCCCCGGGCCGCCCAAGGCACCTGCACGCAAACGACGGCCCTTTTGACCCAGAAGGAGGGGCCTGACACTCCGGCTCTCACCTGCTTTTTGTGCGCCTCTCTCGGCTCTACGAGCGCAGATGGGGCTCCCGGCCCCGGCGCCTCTGGTCTGGGAGGAATCCTCGACCGTATCCGATTTTGGACCTCAGGCAGCCCAGGGAGGCCAGGATGCCTGCCTGCGAATTACGGCCCGTTTTGCCCAGAAGGAGGGGCCTGACCCTCCAGCTCTCGCCTGCCCTTTGTGCGCCTCGCTCGGTTCTAC
>NW_020911029.1:621-1655 GCF_003984885.1 Neopelma chrysocephalum | reverse complement strand
TCCCAGTCCTGGCGCCTTCGGTCTGGAAGGAATCCTCGATCGTATGCAATTTTAGCCCCCGACTAGCAGGCGCGCCGGCCAGCGTAAGACAGCCCTTTTTTCCCAGAAGGAGGGGCCTGACCCTCCGGCTCTCGCCTGCTATTTTTGCCTTGCAATCGGCTCTACGCGCGCAGTTGGGGCTCCAGATCCTGGCGCCTTCGGTCTGGAAGGAATCCTCGACCGTATGCAATTTTAGCCCCCGGCCGGCCGGCGTGCCGGCACACGTACGACGGCCCTTTCTGCCCAGAAGGAGGGGCCTGACCTACCGGCTCCTGCCTGCTATTTGTGCGCCGCGATCGGCTCTACGCACACAGCCGGGGCTCCCGGTCCTGGCGCCTTCGGTCGGGAAGGAATCCTCGACAATATGCAATTTTAACCCCTGGTCGGCCGCCGCACCGGCCCACGAACGACGGCCCTTTTTGCCCAGAAGGAGGGACCTGACCCTCCAGCTCTCACCTGCTATTTGTGTTCCACGATCGGCTCTACGCGCGCAGCTGGGGCTCCCGGTCCTGGCGCCTTCGTTCGGGAAGGAATCCTCGACCGTATGCAATTTTAGCACCCGGTGGGTCGGCGCACAGGCCTACGAACGAAGGTCCTTTTTGCCCAGAAGGAGGGGCCTGACCCTCCGGCTCTCGCCTGCTATTTGTGCGCCGCGATCGGCTCTACGCTCGCAGCTGGGGCTCCCGGTCCTGGCGCGTTCGGTCTGGAAGGAATCCTCGACGGCATGTAATTTTAGCCCCACACTGGCAGGCACGCCGGCCAGCCAACGACGGCCCTTTTTGCCCAGAAGGAGGGACCTGACCCTCCGGCTCTCGCCTGCTATTTGTGCACCGCTATCGGCTCTACGCGCGCAGCCGGGGCTCCCGGTCCTGGCGCCTTCGGTCTGGAAGGAATCCTCGACCGTATGCAATTTTAGCTCTCGGTCGGCCGGCGCACCGGCACACGAACGATGGCCCTTTTTGCCCAGAAGGAGGGTCAGGCCCCTCCTTCTGGGC
>NW_020911029.1:0-521 GCF_003984885.1 Neopelma chrysocephalum | reverse complement strand
CTGGAAGGAATCCTCGACCGTATGCAATTTTAGCTCTCGGTCGGCCGGCGCACCGGCACACGAACGATGGCCCTTTTTGCCCAGAAGGAGGGGCCTGACCCTCCGGCTCTCGCCTGCTATTTGTGCGCCTCGATCGGCTCTACGTGCGCAGCCGGGGCTCACGGTCTTAGCGCCTTCGGTCTGGAAGGAATCCTCGACCGTATGGAATTTTAGCCCCCGACTGGCAGGCATGCCGGCCAGCAAATGACCTCCCTTTTTGCCCAGAAGGAGGGGCCTGACCCTACGGCTCTCGCCTGCTATTTGTGCGCCTCGATCATCTCTATGTGCACAGCCGGGGTCCCGGTCCTGGCGCATTCGGTCTGGAAGGAATCCTCGACCGTATGCAATTCTAGCCCCCGGTCAGCTGGCGCACCGGCCAGCGAACGACGGCCCTTTTTGCCCAGAAGGAGGGGCCTGACCCTCCGGCTCTCGCCTGCCCCTTGTTCGTCGCAATCGGCTCTACGCGCGCAGCCGGGACTCAG
>NW_020911028.1:202-745 GCF_003984885.1 Neopelma chrysocephalum | reverse complement strand
GGTTCAAACCGGTTCCGACCGGTTCCGACCGGTTCAAACTGGTTCCGACTGGTTCCGACCGGATCTGACCGGTTCCGACCGGTTCAGACCGGTTCAAAGCGGTTCCGACCGGTTCAAACCGGTTCACACCTGTTCCGACCGGTTCAAACCGGTTCCAACCGGTTCAAACCGGTTCCGACCAGGTCCAACTGGTTCCGACCGGTTCAAACCGGATCCGACCGGTTCAAACCGGTTCCGACCGGTTCCAACCGGTTCCGACTAGTTCAAACCGGTTCGACCGGTTCCGACCGGTTCCGACGGGTTCCGACGGGTTCCGACGGGTTCAAACCGGTTCAAACCGGTTCCGACCGGTTCCGACCGGTTCAAACCGGTTCAAACCGGTTCCGACCCGTTCAAACCGGTTCGAACCGGTTCCGACCGGTTCAGACCGGTTCCAACAGGTTCCGACCGGTTCAAACGGTTCCGACCGGTTCAAACAGGTTCCGACCGGTTCTGCCCGGTTCCGACCGGTTCAAATGGGTTCCGACCGGTTCCGACCGGTTC
>NW_020911028.1:0-102 GCF_003984885.1 Neopelma chrysocephalum | reverse complement strand
TGACCGGTTCCGACCAGTTCAAACCGGTTCCGACCGGTTCAAACCGGTTCCGACCGGTTCCGACCGGTTCAAACCGGTTCAAACCGGTCGGAACCACTTTGA
>NW_020911027.1:446-1257 GCF_003984885.1 Neopelma chrysocephalum | reverse complement strand
CCTCCTGTCCCTGATCCAGAGATTTGGGGTCACCCCTGACCCAGAGATTGGGGCCCTTCTTGTCCCTGACACTGGATTTGGGGTCACCCCTGTGCTGGACACGAGATTTGGGGTCCCCCTGACCCATGGATTGAGGTCCCCCCTGTCCCTGACCCACACAATGGGGTCCCTGCTGTCCTAGACACGGTTTTGGGGTCACCCCTGACCCATAAATTGGGGTCCCCCCTGTCCCAGGCACTGGATTTGGGGTCCCCCTTTGCCCAGACACAGGTTTGGGGTCCCCCTGTCCTGGATACGGGATTTGGGGCCTCCCATATCTCAGCCCCACAGATTCGGGGTCCCCCCAGTCCCTGCCCCGTATATTTGAGGCTCCTCCATTCCCAGGCCCCACAGATTTGGGGTCCCCCCATATCTGGGCCCCACAACCCCCCTCTCCACTGAATGGGGTCCCCCCTGTCCCTGACCCAGAGATTTGGGGGTCCCCAGACTCCAGGCCCCATAAATTCAGGGGTCCCCCCTGTCCCAGCCCCACAGATTTTGGGGGTCCCACAGATCAGGGTCCCCCCCGTGTCCCAGCCCCGCAGATTTTTGGGCTCACACGACTCTGGGCCCCGCAGATTTTGGGGGTTCCCCCTGTTCCCAACCCCACAGATTTGAGGGTCCCCCATGTCTCGGCCCCACGGATTTGGGGGTCTCCAAGCTCCAAGCCACCCCCTCCCCAGGTTTGGGGTCCCCCCTGTCCCTGCCCCATAGATGGGGGTCCCACCCCTTCCCCCCCCCCCAGGTTTGGGGTCCCCCCGTCGCCGCCCCA
>NW_020911027.1:0-346 GCF_003984885.1 Neopelma chrysocephalum | reverse complement strand
GTTTCGCTCCCGCGGGGGCGGATTTTTTTTTTTTTTGGGGATTTGTTTTTATCCCGGTCACGTGTCCTTCCCTCCCCCTCCCCTCCCCCCCACCCTCGTCACGTGTCCTCCCCCCTTCTCCCAGTCACGTGTCCCCCGCTCCACGTGACACCCCTTCCCTACTCCACCAGGGGGCGCCGCGGAGCTCGGTGGGCGGAGCCTCCGAACGGGAGGCGGGAGGGGGCGTGTCGCGGCGCAGGCCCCGCCCCCTCTGCACAGGCCCCGCCCCCCCGCGCCTGCGCGGAGCGGCGGCGGCGGCGGCGGCTCCGGGAGCGGCTCCGCGCGGTGAGAGAGGCCCGGGGGGGGG
>NW_020911026.1:403-796 GCF_003984885.1 Neopelma chrysocephalum | reverse complement strand
CTTCGGTCTGGAAGGAATCCTCGACCGTATGAAATTTTAGACCCCGGCCGACCGTCGCGCCGGCACACAAACGACGGCCCTTTTTGCCCAGAAAGAGTGGCCTGACCCTCCGGCTATCACATGCTATTTGTGCGCCGCGATGGGCTCTACGCGCGCAGCCGGGGCTCCCGGTCCTGGCGCCTTAGGTCTGGAAGGAATCCTCGACCGTATACAATTTTAGCCCCCGTCCCGCTAGCGCACCGGCACACGAACGACGGCCCTTTTTGCCCAGCAGGAGGGGCCTGACCCTCCGGCTCTCGCCTGCTATTTGTGCGTCGCGATCGGTTCTACGCGCGCAGCCGGGGCTCCCGGTCCTGGCGCCTTCGGTCTGGAAGGAATCCTCGACCGTATACA
>NW_020911026.1:0-393 GCF_003984885.1 Neopelma chrysocephalum | reverse complement strand
CTTCGGTCTGGAAGGAATCCTCGACCGTATGAAATTTTAGACCCCGGCCGACCGTCGCGCCGGCACACAAACGACGGCCCTTTTTGCCCAGAAAGAGTGGCCTGACCCTCCGGCTATCACATGCTATTTGTGCGCCGCGATGGGCTCTACGCGCGCAGCCGGGGCTCCCGGTCCTGGCGCCTTAGGTCTGGAAGGAATCCTCGACCGTATACAATTTTAGCCCCCGTCCCGCTAGCGCACCGGCACACGAACGACGGCCCTTTTTGCCCAGCAGGAGGGGCCTGACCCTCCGGCTCTCGCCTGCTATTTGTGCGTCGCGATCGGTTCTACGCGCGCAGCCGGGGCTCCCGGTCCTGGCGCCTTCGGTCTGGAAGGAATCCTCGACCGTATACA
>NW_020911025.1:484-844 GCF_003984885.1 Neopelma chrysocephalum | reverse complement strand
GTGGCAAAGACCCAGGCCTTGAAAAAGCAAACAAGAACCCTTCTCCCCAACCAACAAACCTACAACCGTTGGCTCTCGGGTTGAATTGGTGGGCCAACCTGGGTCCTCCCTGGGCTGCAAGAGCTTTCTGTCCTGACCCCTTTGTTCTGGGAGGAATCTTCTTCCGTATCCATTTTCGGCAGTGGGTCTGTCAGGTGGTGTCCAGGGCTGGAAAAAGCAAACAAGAGCCCTTCTCCACAGTCAAGAAAGCCTGCAACCTTGGCTCTCGGCTTGAATTGTTGGGCCAACCAGAGCATTCCCTGGACAGCAAGAGCTTTCTGTCCTGGCCCCTTTGGACTGGGAGCAATCTTCTTCCGTATC
>NW_020911025.1:0-384 GCF_003984885.1 Neopelma chrysocephalum | reverse complement strand
AAAGCCTGCAACCGTTAGCTCTCGGGTTGAATAGGTGGGCCAACCTAGGTACTCCCTGGGCAGCAACAGCTTTCTGTCCTGACCCCTTTGTTCTGGGAGGAATCTTCTTGTGTATCCAATTTTGACTGTGGGAGCTCAGGGCTGGAAAATCAAACAAGAGCCCTTCTCCCCAGCCAAGAAAGCCTGCAACCTTGGCTCTCGAGTTGATTTCTTCGGCCACCCTGGGTACTCCCTGGGCTGCAAGAGGTTTCTGTCCTGACCCTTTTTTTGTGGGAAGAATCTTCTTCCGTATCCAATTCTGGCCGTTGGGAGCCCAGGGTTTGAAAAAGCAAACAAGAGCCCTTCTCCCCAGCCAAGAAAGCCTGCAACCTTGGCTCTCGAGTT
>NW_020911024.1:644-1168 GCF_003984885.1 Neopelma chrysocephalum | reverse complement strand
CCAGACCGAAGGCGTCAGGACCGGGAGCCCCGGCTGCGAGCGTAGAGACGATCGCAACGCACAAGGTGCAGGCGAGAGCCGGAGTGTCAGGCCCCTCCTTCTGGGCAAAAAGGGCCGTCGTTCGTGTTACGGCACACCGGCCGGCCAATGGCTAAAATTGCATCCGTTCGAGGATTCCTTCCAGACCGAAGGCGCTAGGACTGGGAGCCGTGGCTGCGCGCGTAGAGCCGATCGCGGCGCACAAATAGCAGGCGAGAGCCGGAGGGTTAGGCCCTTCCTTCTGGGCAAAAAGGACCGTCGTTCGTGGGCCCGTGCACCGCCCGACCGGGGGCTAAAATTGAATAGGGTCGAGGATTGCTTCCAGACCGAAGGCGCCAGGACCGGGAGCCCCGGCTGGACGCGTAGAGCCGATCGCGGCGCACAAGGGGCAGACGAGCGCCGGAGGGTCAGGCCCTTCATTCTGGGCAAAAAGGGCCTTCGTTCTTGGGCCCGCGCGCCGGCCGACCGGGGGCTAAAATTGCATA
>NW_020911024.1:0-544 GCF_003984885.1 Neopelma chrysocephalum | reverse complement strand
ATTCCTTCCAGACCGAAGGCACCAGGACCGGGAGCCCCGGCTGCGCGTGTAGAGCCGATCGTGTCGCACAAATAGCAGGCGAGAACCGGAGGGTCAGGCCCCTCCTTCTGGGCAAAAAGGGCCGTCGTTCGTGTGCCGGCACACCGGCCGGCCAATGGCTAAAATTGCATACGGTCGAGGATTCCTTCCAGACCGAAGGCACCAGGACCGGGACCCCCGGCTGGACGCGTAGAGCCCATCGCGGCGCACAAATAGCAGGCGAGATCCGAAGGGTCTGGCCCCTCCTTCTGGGCAAAAAGGGCCGTCGTTGGCTGACCGGCGCGCCTGCCAGTCTGGGGCTAAAATTGCATACGGTCGAGGATTCCTTCCAGACCGAAGGCGGCAGGACCGGGACCCCGGCTACGCGCGTAGAGCCGATCGCGGCGCAGAAATAGCAGGCGAGGGCCGGACGGTCAGGCCCCTCCTTCTGGGCAAAAAGGACCGACGTTCGTGGTCCTGCGCGCCGGCCGCCCGGGGGCTAAAATTGCATACGGTCGAGGATTCC
>NW_020911023.1:1300-1633 GCF_003984885.1 Neopelma chrysocephalum | reverse complement strand
CTCCAAAAATACAATCCAAAACCCACAGTTATTTCTACTCAAAACCACCAGTCCCTGACCAAAGCATACAGTCCATATTCGAGCTCCAATCTTTACCCCAGTCCCTCAGTGATTTCAGCTCGAGACCCACAAGCTTTATTTCACTGCCAGCTCTGCTCTCTCAGCAGCAGCTCTGCATCTTGCCATCGCCGCCACGGGAAGCTGCTCCAGCTTCTCACTGCAGGATCTTCATCTCGGCTCCAGCTCTGCGACGTTTCAGCTCCGGGACGTTCCAGATCCACCCTCACACTCCCAATCCCACTCCACCCTCACACTCCCAGTGCCCCAGGGACT
>NW_020911023.1:0-1200 GCF_003984885.1 Neopelma chrysocephalum | reverse complement strand
TCCCTACCCCAGTCCCTCAGTGATTTCAGCTCGAGACCCACAAGCTTTATTTCACTGCCAGCTCTGCTCTCTCAGCAGCAGCTCTGCATCTTGCCATCGCCGCCACGGGAAGCTGCTCCAGCTTCTCACTGCAGGATCTTCATCTCGGCTCCAGCTCTGCGACGTTTCAGCTCCGGGACGTTCCAGATCCACCCTCACACTCCCAATCCCACTCCACCCTCACACTCCCAGTGCCCCAGGGACTCCTCCAGCCCCACAAACCCTATCCCAATTCCAAAATCACAAGCCCACCACTAGACTCATTTCAGCCCTACCCACCCAGTCCACGTTCCCTCCCATCAATCCCTATTCCACAGCCACACAGGGATTTCAGCCACAGTACACAGGCCCTATCTGAGCTCCAGACACTCTCCCAGCTCCAGAGATGCAACCCCAGCCCTCTACTGATTTCAGCCCCAGCCTCTCAGTCCACATTCCCAATTGACAATACCAATTCCAAACACACAGGGATTTCAGCCACGGTGCCACAGGCCCTATCTCCGCCCCACACTGATTCCTGCCCCATGTCTTACAGTCCCGAGCCCAGAACCCATCCCTACCCCAGTCCCTCAGTGACTTCAGCTCGAGACCCACAAGCTTTATTTCACTGCCAGCTCTGCTCTCTCAGCAGCAGCTCTGCATCTTGCCATCGCCGCCACGGGAAGCTGCTCCAGGTTCTCTCTGCAGGATCTTCACCTCAGCTCCAGCTCTGGGACGTTCCAGCTCCGGGACGTTCCAGCTCCACCCTCACACTCCCAATCCCAGTCCCCCAGGTACTCCTCCAGCCCCACAAGCCCTATCCCAATTCCAAAATCACAAGCCCACCTCTAGACTCATTTCAGCTCGACCCACCCAGTCCACGTTCCCACCCATCAATCCCTATTCCACAGCCACACAGGGATTTCAGACACGGTGCCACAGTCCCCATCTGAGCTCCAGACACTCTCCCAGCTCCAGAGATGCAATCCCAGCCCTGTACTGATTTCAGCCCCAGGCTCTCAGTCCACATTCCCAATTTACAATACCAATTCCAAACACACAGGGATTTCAGCCACGGTGCCACAGGCCCTATCTCCGCCCCACACTGATTCCTGCCCAACTCTTACAGTCCCGAGCCCAAACCCTGTCCCTACCCCAGCCCCTCAGTGATTTCAGCTCGAG
>NW_020911022.1:444-1009 GCF_003984885.1 Neopelma chrysocephalum | reverse complement strand
CCTTCGGTCTGGAAGGAATCCTCGACCGTATGCAATTTTAGCCTTCACCTGGCCAGCGCACCGGCACACGAACGACGGCCCTTTTTGCCCAGAAGGAGGGGCCTGAGCCTCCGGCCCTCGCCTGCTATTTGTGCGCCGCGATCGGCTCTACGCGCGTAGCCGGGGCTCCCGGTCCTGGCGCCTTCGGTCTGGAAGGAATCCTCGACCATATGAAATTTTTTCCCCCGGCCGGCCGGCGTACTGGCCCACGAACGACGGCCGTTTTTGCCCAGAAGGAGGGACCTGACCCTCCGGCTCTCGCCTGCTATTTGTGCACCGTGATCGGCTCTACGCGCGGAGCTGGGGCTCCCGGTCCTGGCGCCTTCGGTGTGGAAGGAATCCTCGACCGTATGCAATTTTAGCCCCCGGACGGCTGGCGCACGGGCCCACGAACAGTAGGCAAATTTGCCCAGAAGGAGGGGCCTGACCCCCAGGCTCCCACCTGTTATTGTGTACCGCGATCGGTTCTACGCGTGCACCTGGGGCTCCCGGTCCTGGCGCCTTCGGTCTGGAAGGAATCCTTGAC
>NW_020911022.1:0-344 GCF_003984885.1 Neopelma chrysocephalum | reverse complement strand
CGTATGCAATTTTAGCCCCCGGACGGCTGGCGCACGGGCCCACGAACAGTAGGCAAATTTGCCCAGAAGGAGGGGCCTGACCCCCAGGCTCCCACCTGTTATTGTGTACCGCGATCGGTTCTACGCGTGCACCTGGGGCTCCCGGTCCTGGCGCCTTCGGTCTGGAAGGAATCCTCAACTATATGGAATTTTATCCCTCTTCTGGCCAGCGCACCGGCACACGAACGACGGCCCTTTTTGCCCAGAAGGAGGGGCCTGACCCTCCGGCTCTCGCCTGCTATTTGTCCGCCTCGATCAGCTCTACGCGCGCAGCCGGGCTCCCGGTCCTGGCGCCTTCGGTCTGG
>NW_020911021.1:489-617 GCF_003984885.1 Neopelma chrysocephalum | reverse complement strand
TCCCAGAAAAATATATAAATATCAGGAAAAAGTCAGAATTAGCTGTTCTAAATCCTAGCTGATCATATAGTTTCAGAAACTGGGTGAGGCTGCTTCAATTTTAAGAAAAAAAAAAAAGACGTGACTGT
>NW_020911021.1:0-389 GCF_003984885.1 Neopelma chrysocephalum | reverse complement strand
CCCAGAAAAATATATAAATATCAGGAAAAAGTCAGAATTAGCTGTTTCTAAATCCTAGCTGATCATATAGTTTCAGAAACTGGGTGAGGCTGCTTCAATTTTAAGAAAAAAAAAAAGACGTGACTGTTCTCCAGTTTCATTTTTTACATTCAGAGAGACAGGGATCTGCTCTATGAATTTGTGAATATTGCTCAAATCTCAAGCCATGTGTGGCTTGATAGTAGAAAAGTAAAAGATGCACAACTATATTTAATCCAATTATGCAACTAAAATCCTTATCAAAATTAGTAATCCCACCCTCTGAAAGATTTCCATATGCTGGGATTTTGAACAGCCAATTATTTCTTCCTAATGAAAGCTGTTACTTGCTTTTATTGAAGTTACAGTGA
>NW_020911020.1:384-516 GCF_003984885.1 Neopelma chrysocephalum | reverse complement strand
GAAGGCGCCAGGACCGAGAGACCCTGCTGCCCACGTAGAGATGATCGCGGTGCACAAATAGCAGGAAAGAGCCGGAGGGTCAGGCCCCTCCTTCTGGGCAAAAAGGGCCATCGTTCGTAGGCCTGTGCGCCG
>NW_020911020.1:0-284 GCF_003984885.1 Neopelma chrysocephalum | reverse complement strand
CAGGCGAGAGCCGGAGGGTCAGGCCCCTCCTGCTGCATAAAAGGGCCATAGTTCGTCGGTCCGCGCGGCGACCGACCGGGGGCTAAAATTGCAAACGGTCGAGGATTCCTTCCAGACCGAAGGCGCCAGGGCCGGGATCCCCGGCTGCGCGTGTGGAGACGATCGCGGCGCACAAATAGCAGGCGAGAGCTGGAGGGTCAGGCCCCTCCTTCTGGGCTGAAAGGGCCGTCGTTCGTGGGCCGACGCGCCCGCCAGTCGGGGACTAAAATTGCATATGGTCGAGG
>NW_020911019.1:466-1031 GCF_003984885.1 Neopelma chrysocephalum | reverse complement strand
AATCCTCGACCGTATGCAATTTTAGCCCCCGACTGGTAGGCGCGCCGGCCACCAAACCACGGCCCTTTTTGCCCAGAAGGAGGGGCCTGACCCTCCGGCTCTGGCCTGCTATTTGTGCGCCGCGATTGGCTCTACGCGTGCAGCCGGGGCCCGGCCCTGGCGCCTTCGGTCTGGAAGGAATCCTCGACCGTATGCAATTTTAGCCCCCGGTCGGCCGCCGCACCTGCCTACGAACAACGGACCTTTTTGCCCAGAAGGAGTGGCCTGACCCTCCGGCTCTCACCTGCTATTTGTGCGCCGCGATCGGCTCTACGTGCGCAGCCGGGTCCCGGTCCTGGCGCCTTCGGTCTGGAAGGAATCCTCGACCGTATGCAATTTTAGCCCCCCACTGGCCAGCGCACTGGCCCACGAACGATGGCCCTTTTTGCTCAGAAGGAGGGGCCTGACCCTCCGGCTCTCACCTGCTATTTGTGTGCCGCGATCGGTTCTACGCACGCAGCTGGGGCTCCCGGTCCTGGCGCCTTCGGTCTGGAAGGAATCCTCGACCGTATGCAATTTTAGCCCT
>NW_020911019.1:0-366 GCF_003984885.1 Neopelma chrysocephalum | reverse complement strand
GCTATCACCTGCTATTTGTGCGCCACGATTGGCTCTACGCGCGCAGCCAGGGCTCCCGGTCCTGGTGCCTTCGGTCTGGAAGAAATCCTCGACCGTATGCAATTTTAGCCCCTGACTGGACATCGCGCCAGCCCACGAACGACGGCCCTTTTTGCCCAGAAGGAGGGGCCTGACCCTCCGGCTCTCGCCTGCTATTTGTGCACCACGATCGGCTCTACGCGCACAGCTGGGGCTCCCGGTAATGGCGCCTTTGGTCTGGAAGGAATCCTCGACCGTATCCAATTTTAGCCCCCGGTGGGCCGGTGCACAGGCCTACGAACGACGGCCCTTTTTGCCCAGAAGGAGGGTCAGGCCCCTCCTTCTGGG
>NW_020911018.1:770-1184 GCF_003984885.1 Neopelma chrysocephalum | reverse complement strand
GCCAGCGCACCGGCCCACGAACGACGGCCCTTTTTGCCCAGAAGGAGGGGCCTGACCCTCCGGCTCTCGCCTACCCCTTGTGCGCCGCGATCGGCTCTACACGCGCAGCCGGGGCTCCCGGTCCTGGCGCCTTCGGTCTGGAAGGAATCCTCGACCGTATGCAATTTTAGCCCCCGACTGGCAGGCGTGCCGGCCAGCGAATGACGGCTCTTTTTGCCCAGAAGGGGGGCCTGACCCTCCGGCTCTCGCCTGCTTTTTTGCTCCGCAACCGGCTCTACGCGCGCAGGCGGGACTCCCGGTCCTGGCGCCTTCGTTCGGGAAGGAATCCTCGACCATATGCAATTTTAGCCCCCGGTGGGCCGGCGCACAGGCCTACGAACGACGGTCCTTTTTGCCCAGAAGGAGGGGCCTGAC
>NW_020911018.1:0-670 GCF_003984885.1 Neopelma chrysocephalum | reverse complement strand
GGGGCTAAAATTGCATACGGTCGAGGATTCCTTCCAGACCGAATGCAATTTTAGCCCCCGACTGGCAGGCGCGCCGGCCAGCCAACGACGGCCCGTCTTGCCCAGTAGCAGGGGCCTGACCCTCCGGCTCTCGCCTGCTTTTTTGCACCGCAATCGGCTCTACGCTCGCAGGCGGTGCTCCCGGTCCAGACGCCTTCAGTCTGGAAGGAATCCTCGACCGTATTTAATTTTAGCCCCCGGTGGGCCGGCGCACAGGCCTACGAACAACGTCCCTTTTTGCCCAAAAGGAGGGGCCTGACCCTCCGGCTCTCACCGGCTATTTTTGCGCCGCAATCGGCTCTACGCGCGCAGCCGGGGCTCCCGGTCGTGGCGCCTTCGGTCTGGAAGGAATCCTCGACCGATTGCAATATTAGCCTCCGACTGGCAGGCGTGCCGGCCAGCGAATGACGGCCCTTTTTGCCCAGTAGGGGGACCTGACCCTCCGGCTCTCGTGTGCTATTTGTGCGCCGCGATGGGCTCTACGCGCGCAGCTGTGGCTCCCGGACCTGACGCCTTCGGTCTGGAAGGAATCCTCGACCGTATGCAATTTTAGCCCCTGACTGGCCAGCGCACCGGCCCACGAAGGACGGCCCTTTTTGCCCAGAAGGAGGGGCCTGACCCTCCGGCTCCC
>NW_020911017.1:734-1240 GCF_003984885.1 Neopelma chrysocephalum | reverse complement strand
GGCTCACAATCTGGCTATACCCAGGGATGTGCATTCTCCAGAAGCCTATGGCCCCCAGGAAAGCTTGTGTCTCCTTCTTGTTGGTGGGTGGAGCCATGGCTACAATCTTATTAATGACATCTGTTGGTATCTGACGTCGTCCATCTTGCCATTTCACCCCTAGGAATTGGATCTCTCTGGCAGGTCCCTTGACCTTATTCTTCTTAATGGCGAAACCGGCATCAAGGAGAATCTGGATGATTTCCTCTCCTTTCTCGAAAACTTCTTTAACGGTGGATATTTGGGAAGGGGGAGATCCTTCAGGCCTCGTTTTAGTCCATAACCTGGAAGGAGTATGCCCTTCCACCCTGCCCCCCACCACGTGGCCCTGGGACCCCAAGACGGAGCACTCACCAGACCACCAGGGGAGAGAGGACGAAAGAGAGGGTTTAATTGTGGGAGGGGGCTTATATAGCCCTTGGGGACCAATCACAGGTGAGGGGTCACAATCAAGGTAAGGGGTTTAC
>NW_020911017.1:0-634 GCF_003984885.1 Neopelma chrysocephalum | reverse complement strand
TAAAAACTTCTGCTTCATCAGTCCACCTTTGGCAGGATTCTTTCCAAACATCCATTGCTACACTTCTTCCGCTGTGTCCCCCCATACAATGATGTCATCAATGTACTGGATATGTTCTGGGGCCTTGCCCTTCTCCAGTGTGGCCTGAATCAGTCCATGGCAGATTGTCGGACTGTGCTTCCACCCCTGGGGCAGTCGGTTCCATGTGTACTGCACACCTCTCCACGTGAAAGCAAACTGCGGCCTGCACTCCGCTGCTAAGGGAATGGAGAAAAATGCATTGGCGATGTCGATGGTGGCATACCACTTTGCTGTCTTGGACTCCAGCTCGTATTGGAGCTCCAACATGTCTGGTACAGCAGCACTCAATGGTGGTGTGATTTCATTCAAGCCACGATAGTCCACCGTCAGTCTCCATTCACCATCGGACTTGCGTACAGGCCAAATGGGGCTATTGAAGGGTGAGTGTGTTCTACTAACCACCCCTTGGCTTTCCAGCTTCCGTATCATCTTATGGATGGGGATCACAGCGTCTCGATTCGTCCGGTACTGTCGCCTATGCACTGTCTTAGTGGCTGTTGGCACTCGCTGGTCCTCGACTCGCAGTAGTCCCACAACAGAAGGATCTTCTGAG
>NW_020911016.1:396-569 GCF_003984885.1 Neopelma chrysocephalum | reverse complement strand
CTGGAGGCGCGGGTGCCGGAAGCCCTGACTGCGCGCGTAGAGCCGAGCGAGGCGCACAAAGGGCAGGCAAGAGCTGGAGGGTCAGGCCCCTCCTTCTGAGCAAAAAGGGCCTTGGTACGCGGGCCCGCACGCCGGCCGGCACGGGGCCGACCGAGGGCCCAATTCACATACGG
>NW_020911016.1:0-296 GCF_003984885.1 Neopelma chrysocephalum | reverse complement strand
TCTGGGTAAAAAGGGCCATCGTTTGCGGACCGGCATGCCGGTCGGGGTCTAAAACTGGATACGGTCGAGCATTCCTCCCTGACCGGAAGTGCCGGGGCCGGGAGCCCCGTCTGCGCGCGTAGAACCGAGCGAGGCGCACAAAGGGCAGGCGAGAGCCGGAGGGTCAGGCCCCTCCTTCTGGGCAAAAAGGGCCGTCGTTTGCAGGCCGGTGCGCCTGTCGTACGGAAAGTATAATTTCATACGGTCGAAAATTCCTCCCAGACAGGAGTCGCCGGGGCCGGGAGCCCCGTCTGCGC
>NW_020911015.1:415-567 GCF_003984885.1 Neopelma chrysocephalum | reverse complement strand
TTCCTCCCAGGGAAAAGGGGCCAGCAGAGAAAGCTCTGACTGCCCACGGAGTGCCCAGTTCACACCACGAACTGCACCTCAAAGCCAAAGGTCCCAGGCTTTCTGTGCTGGGGAAAGGGCTGCTGATCCCTTTGGTCAGCCCCGGGCCGTGG
>NW_020911015.1:0-315 GCF_003984885.1 Neopelma chrysocephalum | reverse complement strand
CTGGCTGCCCACGGAGTGCCCAGTTCGCACCACGAACTGCACCTCAAAGCCAAAGGTCCCAGGCTTCTGTGCTGGGCAAAGGGCTGCTGATCCCTTTGGTCAACCCTGGGCCGCAGGGTCTGGCCCCCCCGCCCCAAAACCCATCCAAATGAAGATTCCTCCCAGGGAAAAGGGGCCAGCACAGAAAGCTCTGACTGCTCACTTGAGTACCCAGGCTGCACCACCAACTGCACCTCAAAGCAAAGCTCCCAGGCTTTTTGTCCTGTGCAAAGGGCTGCTGATCCCTTTGGTCAGCCCCGGGCCGCCGGTGCCGGC
>NW_020911014.1:332-707 GCF_003984885.1 Neopelma chrysocephalum | reverse complement strand
CCTTGACCCTCAGCAGCTTCTGCCACTCGTCGGGTGGGACTCCAAACAGCTGTTTTCCACTTCCGGTTCTTTCCTACAATACGGCAAGAACCATCAGTGAAAAGGGCATAACGCCTTTCTTCATCTGGCAGCTGATCAAATGGTGGAGCTTCTTCAGCTCGGTTCACTGGCTCTTCTTCTTCTTCTGCCAGACTGAAGTTCCCACCTTCAGGCCAATTTGTGATAACCTCCAGGATTCCAGGGCGATTTGAGCTTCCCAATTGTACACGCTGCGTAATCAAGGCTATCCACTTGCTCCATGTAGCATCGGTGGCATGATGTGTAGGGGGCACCTTCCCTTTGAACATCCAATTCAGGACTGGTAGTCGAGGTGCT
>NW_020911014.1:0-232 GCF_003984885.1 Neopelma chrysocephalum | reverse complement strand
ATTTGTGATAACCTCCAGAATTCCAGGGCGATTTGAGCTTCCCAATCGTACACGCTGCGTAATCAAGGCTATCCACTTGCTCCATGTAGCATCGGTGGCATGATGTGTAGGGGGCACCTTCCCTTTGAACATCCAATTCAGGACTGGTAGTCGAGGTGCTAGGAGGAGCTGTGTTTCAGTGCCAGTCACTTCTGAGGCTGCTTGTATGCCTTCATAGGCCGCCAGAATTTCC
>NW_020911013.1:304-682 GCF_003984885.1 Neopelma chrysocephalum | reverse complement strand
GATTTACCAAGACTCTAGGCCTGGTTGAGTTCCACACAAACTTGCACGATGCAGATTCTAGAACAGCACTCTTTATTGAAGCAAGAGGAAAGCAGTTTCTGGATTGCCAGTCCTAAATGCAGTGACTCCAGGGCATTAAAATGTGCTGGGACAGATCTATTGGTTCTATATTTGTAAAAAATTACTATTTTATCAAATGAATGAGCTATAGTCTTTATTATCTATATTTATCTAAAAATTTTAAAACTTCTCTTTTTTTATAGAAAAACATTAAGGTCAGCTCCAACAGAGTCTGGGGAAGACAGTCTTGGTGCAAGGCTGACCTGAAGGGGTCCCTTAAGGGGACAGGGGGAAACACTGGGAGAGATTTATTAATGC
>NW_020911013.1:0-204 GCF_003984885.1 Neopelma chrysocephalum | reverse complement strand
TATTGGTTCTATATTTGTAAAAAATTACTATTTTATCAAATGAATGAACTATAGTCTTGAATCCGAAAAATCGGTCTGAGAAACTGCTCAGAGACTTTTTTTATCTTTAAGCAGCAAGGTATTTGTTTATTCAATGTTGGGAGCAAGCCAGCTCGCACTGGACAAACTTGCTCAACTTGCAAGTGCAAAACTAAGCCATTTTAT
>NW_020911012.1:149-421 GCF_003984885.1 Neopelma chrysocephalum | reverse complement strand
CTTCCCACCTCACAGGCCTCTACTGACAGCAGTTTTTGGGAAACGGCACGGAAGGCTATAGAGACTGCCTGAGGAACAAGACAAAGCATGTTCGGTCTCAGAAAAGCAGGATGTTTAAAGCCCAAGAGGAGAGATTGACACGCTCACAGCCTCTTGAAATTGGCTCAAAGGTCTGGGGGGCTGCAAAAAGCCTGTCCAAAGCCAAAAGGCAACACACTGCCCCCTCCAAAGGGCTGCCCAAAGCATCCTGCAGCTGGGACTGAGGGACATAG
>NW_020911011.1:395-882 GCF_003984885.1 Neopelma chrysocephalum | reverse complement strand
GGCTGCCTGGGGCTGTTGCTGTGCTGCTGAGCTGGGCCGGGCTCCTGGCACACAGGGAGCTCCTGGCAAGCAAGAAGAGCTTCAAAGACACAGCTCTGCTGGTGAGCAGCTCCTCTGCACAGCCCAGCAGGGCTGAGGGCACTGCCTGCAGCACCCAGGGCACAGGAGAGAAGGCAGAGAGATGAGAGGCAGCCTGGGCTGGGAGGTGACTGAGCTCTGACTGCACGAGAAACCTTCCCAGGATTTGAAGGAAGAATTCTCTGGCTGTAGGAAAGTTCAACTTGCCTTCCTGGAGGCATCTCCTGAAGCTGGCCCATCCCACAGCTCCCAGGATCTTTCAGCAGGACTCTCCCAGTTGCTGCAGTGCAGGGGAAGTGGCCACATGGCAGAGCAGGGCAGGAGCTGCAGGCAGCAAGGGCAGAGAGGAGAAGGGAGCAGGAGGTTGAAGGGATCCTGGGGTGGGAGGACAGGGCAGAGCTGCTCAGGG
>NW_020911011.1:0-295 GCF_003984885.1 Neopelma chrysocephalum | reverse complement strand
GCTGCCTGGGGCTGTTGCTGTGCTGCTGAGCTGGGCCGGGCTCCTGAAACACAGGGAACTCCTGGCAAGCAAGAAGAGCTTCAAAGAGACAGCTCTGCTGGTGAGCAGCTCCTCTGCACAGCCCAGCAGGGCTGAGGGCACTGCCTGCAGCATCCAGGGCACAGGAGAGAAGGCAAAAAGATGAGAGGCAGCCTGGGCTGGGAGGTGACTGAGCTCTCACTATGGAAGAAACCTTCCCAGGATTTGAATGAAGTATTCTCTGGCTGTAGGAAAGTTCAACTTGCCTTCCTGGAGG